>NC_056737.1:286225928-286383428 GCF_019279795.1 Protopterus annectens
TGCCCACTAGACCATTATTGTTAAGCAACTTTACAGATGATATTAGATCATGAAATTGTATACAGATAAATACGTGGATGGTTGTGATACAGGAATTGTGATTATAGCACAAAGGGCAAAGTAACTCCTAGGTAGGTAACAGCAGAGAAAGTGAGGTGCAAAACCTGATGGAGGACATCTACCAAGATACTAAATATGGAGCTGTAGAGGAGAAAAGACATTTTTAAGAAGTAACATTTTTGTTAAGACTCAAAGAGAAGAGAAAAACAAAAGTGTTCAGACAGTAAAATGGCTCTCCACTGTAAGATGAAAGACTCAATTGTGTGTGAGAAACAGGTGTCTTGGGCAAGGAAGTCATGGGGCTATGAAAAGACAGGGGAGCTAACATGAAGTAATTTAATAAGTTACAGGAGTTGTATTAACAGGTCTTATAAATGTTGATGCTTCTTTCTGTTAGATTTCAAACATTTGATATTGTACCCATAACAGCTGAACTTAAATTCCTACATTTTGGTATGGGGTAGATTTGATAATGTCAAGCATTAGGGTGGGATATTGCCATAAAGATTAAGGTGTTACCTTACAGATACAAAGTGCAGGGTTTGATTCTCACATGAGGTAATTGACTAGGCTTAAAATGGCCCACAAGGGCAGTTAGCCTAGTACTAACCTATATAGCTTCATAGGTTCAATGTACTTTGACCTTGCATACAGGAATTCATGGATTTTCAAAGCAGTAACCATGAAGTTAGAGGCAGATAGCATTTAAAGAAATGATATATGAAGAAAGCATTTTTCTTACTTCAACTTGTTTATTATGGTAGTTGATGTTTGATCTGCTATGAAAAGGGAAGGGCAATTGTTGTTAAACTAAACCACAATCACATCTGCTTTTATTATTTTTAGCACATGAGACTCTCAGTATAAATGCAATGTGATACACTGTCTAGGAATTTGTTTTTCACTGGATTTTATGTAGAAATAATTGCCTAGTGAAAACTTTTCTTTAAAGACAGTCAGATGCTTCCATGTTTTTGCCATTTTCTGATGCATTTTAATGCATGCTTCAAAGGTGTGCTACAACCTTGGGTGGATGGATGGATAACTTATTCTCATACCTTAGAAAAGTGCATTAAAATCATTTAATACACAGACTGAAGAACCAAATTATAGTCATTAAATGGCTCTAAGTGTGCTTTTAGATGGATGATAACAGTGAAAAATCTGACCTTTTATAAAGATTTAATGTAATTTATCTTTAACACCTCTAAAATTGAGATAATGCTATAAGAATGTTTAACTGGAAATCGTTGTGGAGAAGAATGTTGAGCTCAAAATTTGTAGGAGGGAGAACTGACTGTCAAACCTTTGATGTGGAAGTCTCTCCTAGTATTCTATGAAAAAATAACTGAAAAGATGAAATTCTTTATAAGGGCAATGAGAGGATATAAAAAAGTTTGACACATTCTTTGCTTTGTTTAACCTCTCAATTCTAACAAGCATGATAGACATTAATGCTACAGGGTGAGAAATGCAGTTTTTCATGATAGAGGAAACATCTCTGGTGCATGTTGCTACATTTGCAGGTTTCACACTCCCTGGCATGCAGTGATGTTGTAGTTAGAATAAATAAATAAATATGGGAATAGAGAGGCAAAGCACTATAATAGACAGGAACTGTGAGGTGCATTCACCATAATAAAGAGATATTTCTCCAGTCATTTTCATTCTGTCAATGCCTAAAGGAGAATCTGTGTTCTCATATTGTTGAGCAGCAGTTCTGTATTTAGTACTTCTGTTCTAGATATACGCTGTTCTTTTTCTGTTTGTTTCAGAAGAATTTGTTGGCATTTTTCAGGACTATGTAGAACCCAAAATGGAATGGATGAATATTAGTTGAGTGAAGCTTTCAAGTGTGCACCTCCATCTAGATGAGTTTCATGTTGACATGGGGTCATTGCAATACCACTCAGCAGCTCTTGTTTCCATTTCTAGCGCATTTCAAAGGGAAACACTGTCTGCTACCCATTTGTCTCACAGCAGTCATCCTTGCAGTGGTGTCTGCCTCTCCTGGACAAATGCAACTAACTCCAGGGTGTTGAGAACTCTGTCTTCAGGTTCTTAACCTCATCTTCTCATCATGGATCATGGTTGTATGATTATGTTATCCAACTCTTGCAGAAACTGAAAAGGCAAGACTGCCAAAACTTATCCCATAATGACTGCGCCCACTCTATTTCAGAGAGCATTTCCAGCTTACTATCTGTCTCATTAGCTCTACTCAGTTGGTGAGGGACAGATAGTGGTGTACAGGATGCAAGAAGAGATGTCTGGTCAGTATTTTAATCCCCTTGTCTCTGGACTGTAGAGCTCACTAGCTCTGTCTGTCAAACTCGCAATCCAATCAGAGGATGTGCTTTAAGGTAACCATTTTTCAGAACTAAACTCCACAGCTTTAAGAAGTACCACTCCTTACTGATATCTATGTGCTGTTATTTTTACATTTTCTTCTATGTTAAGATTAAATGGTTTAACTAATAAAGTAAACGTAAACAGTGCAGCAAATTTCAAAGAGATGCCATAACTGTTTCTTTATCCATTCTGATCTCTACCAAACCAACAAGTCCTAAACTATTACTCACAGCTATAACAATAGTCACAGCGTTTACAATTATTTGTTTTCTTTTGCTGTTAAATTTTAAGTGTTTGAAATGATCGGCAGCCATTTTCATTCTTTTCACTTTCACCAACACGACCAGCACCCCAAAGATTTATTCATCATTAACAGAATGCCCATTTGTTGAGCTGCATTCAAAATGTTGCAAAAGCCTTGCATAAAGAACTCTCCTCCGAGTAATGCAACCTTGGAAAATGTTAACAAAATTCATTTTATTAGTGTGTCACTGGAGACTGACTTTAAGAGGTGACAGATAATGGATTTTTTTCCACCTAATACTGGTTTTGGTAGTGATGGCCTAAAAGATAAGAGATCTTCAAAGAAATGCTGCAGTGGCACACAAACAAAACACAACAAAACAAAACAAAGAAAAACACAGAAAACAGTGCAGATGGGTGATGGGAGGAGTAGAATAAAGATTGACTGTACTATTTATCCATTGTCACAGCATTTACATGGGAAATATGGTCACATTAGCTGGACCAAACACAATTTAGCTGATAATGAATTCAACTTTTATTTTTTAACATCTGTTTAGTGTGTTTACTTGCACAATGACATGCAATTTGGGAATGATAACATAAGCTTCACTTTTTAAAGGCAGGCATTTCATGTCAGACAAATATTATTACAAGCTCAGAGAACTGTTTCCTGAAGTCTAATCATAATTGATAGTTACTATGTTAACTCTATGCTGTTAATAAAACGTGTACTATACAATGGGAAACATGAGATCATGATGAGCCAACAAGACCTTCTGGACACATAGGTATTGAATTTTCCCTTTAGAGCCTCAGCCTTTCAATTATGAAGCTCTTGTTCAACACCTATCTGGTAGTTACAGTGGCATGGCCTGTTGAAGGTCTAGAGTTCAAGTCCCAGATGAGAGCTGATATTATCCTTTTAATTCTGTTACTGATATGATACGATATGATAACTCAGCTGGAGTACCAAACTGCTGGCAACTTTTTGATTAAATTCTATATAATGTAGACTACAAAGTACAAATCAGATTGCTAGATAATATAATTCCCTAATATACTCACACTATTGTTATTCAGTATGAAGTAAGCCAGACATTAGACCAAATGCAAAGAACAGCAGGTCAAACGCTTGTTTACAGCAGTGGAAATGCGATATGATGCCATAACATAACAAAAATATCTCAAAGTCAGAGAAAAGTTCAGACTATGGCTACAATATGCAAGAGGGATATTTGCACAAATTTACTGCATAACAACCTACATCACTGACCTTGCCATGCTGATGTGTTTATGTCATAGAATACTCCCATATAACACACTACATCACTGGTCCTGCCATGCTGATGTGTTTATGTCATAGAATACTCCCATATAACGCACTACATCACTGGTCCTGCCATGCTGATGTGTTTATGTCATAGAATACTCCCATATAACACACTACATCACTGGTCCTGCCATGCTGATGTTGTTATGTCATAGAATACTCCCATATAACACACTACATCACTGGTCCTGCCATGCTGATGTGTTTATGTCATAGAATACTCCCATATAACACACTGCATCACTGGTCCTGCCATGCTGATGTGTTTATGTCCTAGAATACTCCTGTATAACACACTGCGTCACTGGCCTTGCCATGCTGCCATGTTTATGTCATAGAATACTCCTGTATAACACACTGCCTCACCCATGTTTATGTCACAGAATGCTCCTGTATAACACACTGCATCACTGGCCTTGCCATGCTACTATGTTTGTGTCATAGAATACTCCTGTATAACACACGGTGTCACCCATGTTTATGTCATAGAATACTCCTGTATAACACAGTGCGTCACTGGCTTTGCCATACTGCCATGTTTATGCCACAGAATACTCCCGTATAACACCCTGTATCACTGGTCCTGCCATGCTGATATGTTTATGTCATAGAATACTCCTGTATAACACACTGTGTTACCCATGTTTATGTCACAGAATACTCCTGTATAACACACTGCATCACTGACCTTGCCATGCTACTGCGTTTATGTCATAGAATACTGTTATGTCTCTTTATGTAAGTGAAAGAATGTTAATATACTGTTGGATGCATGTCATGACATGTTTATAGCCTGCACTGTTAATGACATAAAATGCTGTTACACTGTTTCATGTATGCTGTGAAACATGAATGCACTGTTTCATGTATGTCATAAAATGCTTAGATCATTATCTAAATGTCCTAAAGCACTGTTCTACTTCTTCATCTATATCATGCATGTTGTTACACTCCTTCGTTGTACTACTAAATGCTATTTGTGTGTCTCAACATACTCTGGGGGCCTAATCGAGGTGCTTTTCAGTAAACCACACTAAGAAAAGCACATTTACATGAAACAGCTTCTAGACACACCTTTCTTTATATATTCTGAGATTTTTGTGACATCAGAATAAAAGTAATTGGTATATGAGGATGTTCCCCTCCAATGATGTTCCTCTCAGTAAGGATATTTTTATCAGGTAGCCATTCATTTAGTTCAGCTACAATGATAACAGTTTGCTAAAAGGTGTCTCTGTCAGACAAATCATATCCATGCCACACATATGTCATATACTGCATCAGTACATCAACAAATGCTGTTTTACAACTTACTTTATACTACAGACATTATTAATGTCTTACATATGTTGTGGAATGCTCTTATAACATACTTAATAGCACATTTCTAAAATATTCTGTAAACATCTTGGAGTGCCTTGTTGGTATTTTATACAGAGTATGGAATTTGTTATAGTGTGTTTCATGTATGTTTTACAGCTTCTAATATGTCACTGATATAGTGTGTGTGACATATATAATAGAACACTGATGTAGTGTCTCATCTGTGTCATTTAATGCTACTAGGTTTCCCATGCACACCATGCCTTACTCCATAGTGCTCCGTATATGTGATAGAATATAATTATTGTGTTTTATATACTTCCTGGGCTACTCAGAGCATTTCATGAACATCATGTAATGTTGTTATATGTTTTTTGTATGCCACAGAATACTTTATCCTGTTTCATGTATGTCAAGATCCTGCCTCATATAAGTCATTGAATTCGGTGACAGATCAAGGAACACTGATAAACTACTTAAAGCATGTATATGAAGCAATATAACAAAACATAAACATAGCACAATAAAATAGATGTGTTAAACCATACTATAAACTTAATACTGAAAATGCTAAAAAATCTGTTTACTATGTTCCCAGCTTCTGCATTCTGAATAAGTAAGAGTTACGTTTAGCCTCTCTAAAATTAAAGATGATGTCAACCTCACAAACAGTTAACAGCTGTGTTCACCCTAAAAACTAAAGTTTATCTATAGCATTGAGAATAGTTGTGCAAGTGCTTCTAATTTTACTGAAAATATATTAAAATGATCCTGTCAAATGAGTTTCAAGGGCAGGTTCCTGAAGCCATATTTCATATTCATCTTCCTTGTAAAGCTGACTTTTTCACTTAAGCATATTTTAAAATAATATATTTGAAATATTTAAGGAGAACTTATATAAGAGTAAGGTGACCGTACTATCACTTTAAAAGAAAAAAAAAATTCACGAACTGTGTTAGGCTTTAAAAAGTTGCTTATTGTCTAATATGAATAACTACAGTGGATAAAAGCCTTCTGCAATTCCCTTTAAAAGCAATTTGCTTATCTGTAAAAGTGTAGCGCTGCAAGGTAAAAATTATTTTCACGCTATGGGGTTACATTGCTTATACAGTTTAAGCTTTGCAATAAGTGACTGTACTGTGCTTCCATGACAATTATTTACCTAGAACAAAATACATTTTGGCACTCAAAGATTCTTTGTCACTTCCTATTTGTCTCTCAGTAAATATCATGCATCAGATGAGTAAAGCTGCATGACAGCAGCCAGGCACAGGGGGCCCAGTTTAGGAAGAAACTTTCAAGGTTCAAAGCCAGTTCCTGACCATTTGCTTTCTCTAGAAGATTGAAGAGAGAAAACTAAATTCACAGCATTCCATATCAGCTTATCGTGCTAGGAAAATGGCAGTCATGTACAAAACTTAACAAATATGATGTTTGGAGACATTAGAGATATCTGTGATTAACCAGGATTTATTGAGATTAAATCACTTTCTTTTACATATGACCTTCATTGATCTACCTTATCCTAACATAGTTAAGAAATAGCTTTTATGATTATTTTTTTCCTTATTTGTCAGCATAAGCTGCTAAATTACTGCTCCAAGAAAATTTACATACAAATTACCACAGATGTTCACAAGCTATGCAGAAACATTACAGAACTAATTTGTTCACTCTGTTGAAGAATCAGCAAGTCTTTTCTGGTTCCACAGGGTCTTTAAACTTAAGTAATCAAGGGAATAACTTTTCCCTACTAAATCTGACACATAAAAGAATTTATCAGTCCTTTGAGTATCGTAAAACTTAAACTCTTGTTTTCATGCATGAATGATATGAAACAGTGATTTAGATGTACGCTTCCAAGGAAAGGCAAATTAAAATCACACAATTTACAATAGCTATGGAGCTTTTAAAAAGGCAATTGCCTGTAATTCACTGAAAAAGTGGCAGTCTAAAATACTATATATTTTGACCAACACGCTCAATATTACTATAAATATATATATATATATATATATATATATATATATATATATATATATATACATACATTCTCCCATGGGGCAATTGGCTAGGCTTAACATGGCCCACAAATCAGCCTAGTCTATGAGCCTATATATATATATATATATATATATATATATATATATATGTATATATATATATATATACATATATATATATATATATATATATGGATATACATATATATATATATATATATATATATATATATATATATATATATATATATATATATATATATATATATATATATATATATATATATATATATATATATATATATATATATATATATATATATATATATATATATATATATATATATATATATATATATATATATATATATATGTATATATATATATATATATATATGCTTATCTATGTGTCTAGTGATACTACTCTGAGCTGCAGTTTAACTGTTATAACTCTTTCATGGTTTGGAACCTGTGTGTTCTACAAATGCTTAAATCCCAAGTACTTGAAGACTAGCCACCTCTTGCACAAACTCGAATATGAGTTTGTGCAAGCTGTTGCTGATTATGCAAACACATTACTCAAGTTGGAGTGAGGTGGGTGCAGCAGCCATAGTGAGGGTGAAGGAGTGGGAGTGTAGGCTGGGCAATGGTAAGGAAGGGGTTTTAGGTTTGGGGAGCAGGAAGGAGGTTCTAGGTTTAGGGAGGAAGAAGAGAGTTTTATGGCTAGGAAGTGAGAAAGGAACGTTATGGTAATGGATCAGGAATAAGATTTTTGGTTTAGGGATGTGGAAGGGAGTCTTAGGGTTAGAGAACAGAAGGGTGATCTTAGGTTTAGGCAGAGGGTAAGGAGCTTTCAGGTTAGGCACTTGCACTAGACCCTTGAAACCTATATGCTGTTCAAGTATTCTCTTATTTATATGACCACCATACTTAGAACTAAAAAAACAATTTTCTGTTGAAATATTATCTTAGGGTTCTGTAGAGTATTCATGCCACTGGAGCATTATAAGCACTTAGTAGTTTTATTTTGCTCTGCAATAAATTGGTGCAATGGAGGTGGCCACACTGATATGATTTTATTTTTCAGCCAAGGTTCCACCTTCCCACAATGCACTATGTCTACAGAAAGTGACTACCAAATCTATCTCTCTCTTCTTCTGATTGCTCTCTATGTTCACTTAGAAATATTTAACACTTAGAAAAATCTCTAGGCAGAGTACCAGTCATTTTTTCCCCTTTTCCCCTCTTTATGTGCCCTTGGCTGGCAAATAGCTGCCTGACTGCCCATTCTTCTTTGTGCCCCAGGACTGGGGCCATACCAACTGCAGGTTTGGCAGGGGAAGTGGAGCAGAGCAGCCTGCAGTGTCACATTTGTGGGTCCTGCATGCATGGGAGAATTTTTTGGTATGCCCTAACTGGGCAGAACTACTTATGTCATATGCATCACTGCATGCAACATCACATTGTTCCAGTCCCATCCTCAAATGCCATACCTTTACTAATGATCTGTCTTATGATTATGGCACATCCCCATTACAGAAATACGTCTTCATCATGGAATGAATCCACTCCCTCCCAGCTGGCAAAGCTGCTCTTTTCCACATCGCCCTCCCTGCTCCTCCAGTGACAGAGCTGCTGCTTCAATCTTTTTTATCTGAATTATAGTAAGGGCCTGCTATCTCTACACCACAGAGCTTTGAGCCAGTAACTTTGTTTGACTAATATGCTCTGGTTTGTGTTCTTTGTCATCTTTTAAACGCATTATAATGAGCCCTTTCTTCTTCTTCTTCGGCTGAAAATAACTTAAATGATATATATATATTTTTTTACTAATGGCTAAAATGGGTAGCTTAATTGATTTACCTCTACATTCAGTCTGACCATTAGCTAATGGTGTCATATTTCTCAAAATTTCAGCTGCAGGTTTTCTTTCATCCATTGAGACTAGCGGAAGAGCTGTGAATCTCCAGAGACTCAAAAGTATTACAGCTTCAGTCTAAGAGAAAAAAGGCAGGGCTATAAATGCCATACCATGTGGACTTTCCCTGTGTCAATATGTTAAAATGCAACTGTCAGTACATTGTACTGTGTGTCAATATGTTAAAATGCAACTGTCAGTACATTGTAGACACCAGGGCAATGAACTTCTGTTATTGTAAATATTTCATGCACATCAACATGTCCTGCACCAAGGAAGCCAAGTAGTCCACCTTATGATTTATGTACCTATTTGCTGACCTGTTAGTCAGAGACAGGTGGTCTACAAGCATATCCATTAATCTGATGTACTGCTATTTTTTTTGTAACAGTTTAATAGTGTGGAAAATGGAGAACCACCACTTCTCATGGTTTTCACATTGTGGAGTTAGTATATATAAAATGGTAGGCGTGTGGGGGACACAGTACCCATGCTGATAGTTAAGGGGAGTCAGCCCTTTGCAAAAAGAAAAAAAAAACTTAAAACCTGTATACTGCTGCTTTTGAACTTTGATATATGTGTGGCTTGTATATTTTGTGATCAACAGAATTGCATAAAATTTAAGTTCCTTCGATCACTTCACATATGACCCAGTACTATAGTTAGAGTAGGGTGAACGCATGACTGTCACAGGTGCAAACTATTAAGGCGTGAGATTAGCACCATTCCTCTCAACTGTCCCTGATCTTTAGGGATGCCCCTTATTTTGACTCATATTTTAGCTCTGTCCCTCCTAATCCTTCCTAAAACTCTTGACTTCTGTAGAAAAGGTGGTGAATTACATTTAATAAACAGCTACACTAATTTGAGTTATAGACTTCTTTTACTTAGAATGTGTATTAAATAAATTCATAGAATATAGCAGCTGATTTTTTTTTCAAGTCTAGGAATTTTAATCACATGTAGACCCAGTGGAATAACAAGTGACTTGTATGATCCTTGAGTTTGTTAGTTGTATTTGCAACAAAAAAATGTTTCCTGTTTCAAATAATAATTCTACATGGACATTTGCATATACTGAATTGATTTTTCTATCTCAGATTTAAAACAGCAGTAGTGTCACATCTGGACAGTATTTCAACATTTGTAGTTGTTTGTCCTATAATGTTTGTGTTTGTTGTCCCAAATATTGAATTGCATTTGTATTAGAGCATTGCCATCATTGATGTCCAGATATTTATACTTCATGTTGCAGCAACAGACAGGAACAAACCTTATGACTGGGTTAAAGGAGAGGATTTGGCTTGGTAATATGGAGTTAAACCTCAACTACAGTGCTCATTTATCAGCACATGGTAGTCTTGGAAGGATTTTGTATTGTAATTCCACAGCAGCAGCTATGTTTTTGTGAAATGTTAGCCATGGGAAACAGTTACATATCTCAGTTGACAAATTTATTTGCAGTTTATATTTTTTTTTTTTTCTTTTCACAGTTTTAGTACTTGAACTGAATCTGAGTCTATAAATCTCAGTGGTGTAAAAGCTTTTAAAAGGAGGTGACCCATGAGTTCCTACCATCTTACATCAATCTGTGAAAAACTTGTGGAACTAAGACTTGATTTTTTTTTTACTTCAAGGTAAAATAAAAGAAATGGCAGCTGTGTGTATCTTGCCAACAGGATGATAAATGATGCTTGTGTCCACATGTCTGAACACTGCTAAGTAAAATCTACAAAATCTGCCGTGATAACGACCTCTCCAGTCAGCTCCTTCTTCTGTTCATGGTGACAAGTGATTATACTGCTAAAGCAGAAGGAAAAAACACACAAGTTTCCATCAAACAGTGATTAAAACAGACAGGTAGGCTTTCTCGCTAAGTAGTAAGTTAATTATTTAGCCGATTAGTTAGTTAGTTTACTTTCTTAACTGAGAGGACTAACTGTGTAAAGCCCATTTACCCATGAAGATCAGGAAAAAATGGTCAAGAATAGTAGATTTAGTAACAAAATGGTCCACAATGTAAATCCCACAAATGAAGGAACAAGAATACACATTGGAAATTACAGCGATTGAAATAATGAAACGACATGTCAGCAGTAAACATTAGTTGCGTGTACAGTGTTTACATAGTGACAACTAAGCATTTGTCTTCCGTACAATATTTATAACATTTGATCTAAGTAAAAAAGAGAACAGAATACACCTTGCATAGTATTACACATAGAAGAAATGTGAATTAATGACAATGGCATGTATTAAAATCGCAAATGCCAAAAGGGAGCTTGGTGATGTGTTTGATGAATACAAGCAAAATGCAGCTCTCCAATGCATCCTCAAGAGTGCAACAAAAAAGGAGGAGGCCAGGCCAGAAAGCAGAAACCAAAGCAGCACCACAATAATATCAACAGTAGAGATAGTGAGAAGGAGACAGGAGGTGAGTGAATGTAAACAAGGACCAGATTAATGAATAAATGGATATGGGGGTCTGGAGAGACATGAGAGGGAAGAACTGATGGTATAGGGCATACAGAATCCAAAAGGAACTGAGGCTGAAAAAGCAGATGGACACTTCTCATTAGTTTAGCAGGTTAAGCACCCATACAGTAACAAGGTCACTAATGGTTAAGTGAGACTTGATGGCATGTCTGAACCCATGTTTGGATGCAAGTTTCTTTTTATGCTCAGTTTGAATTTATTTCATTATCTGGATATGTAGACAATGTAAGCGGTCATCTTGTCCTCTTGTAAATGTTCTGAAATCTACTAAAAAAGGTACCTGTGGGAGAGAGAGATATATACCACATCAAAAGCTTAAACAATCCCCTACACTTTCTGGAGTCTAATAATGTGTGAGCTACTCTGTGCATGGTGAGATTCAGACAATTAGGTAATTCTATCCATGTAAGTTTACTTAATGCTTCAAAATGATGAGGAGAGTGACATATACCATCCATAACATGTGCAGTGTTTTTTAAGTAATTCCATTATTTTCTGTGGTGCTTCAGAAAATGTCTCTTAGTACATGAGAAGTATTTAGAAGGAGGATAGAAGTCTATAGCTTTTCTAGGGCACTTGGTCATAAAGGCCCTATCTCTGTGCAGCATGGCAAGTCTGCGATTGTACCAGGTATGGAAAACAAAACATCAGCTTTATTGCCCAGCATGTCCACAAGATGCTTTCCAGATTAAAAAAAAATAAATCATTTGATCGGTAATCCATGATGGGAATAAAAAGTGAGGAGCAGATGGTCAACAGAATGTTAAACTCCCAATCAATGCGCATTTTGTTTTTAGGATGGTTCATTGCAGAACTATGTGCAACAACCTGCATTGAAAATAAATAACTCTTACTAAGTAGTGGCAGTACAGCAGACCCAGACCAATATGAAGAGAGAATTGTTGAGTCATCAGTGCACCAGTTTACCATGGCAACATGCAAGCGTTTCCACATGGGATTCACAAAGACAGAAAACAGGAGTGCACGAATCACAGGAGTCCACCAATAACAGACCTCTGTGGAACATACCAATGGACTGGCAGAAAGGGGGAGGTGGTATTGTTTCATCTAACCACTTAAGATCTGCCTTCTATGTAGCTTTTTACCCTCTGGGTAGGACTAGAGATAGTGGGCAGCAGGATTAAAAGGAGTTATCAGTTTCAAACAACTTTGGTTAGTCAAGGAGCAAAGTATCAGCAACACTGCCATGGATAAGTTCATCACACATATATTTCTGGCAATGTCAAGAAGAACTGTGTCAGTGCTATGAGCAGAAGGAAATGTGCATGTGAAAATGCAGATAGTAACTTGCAAACCTTGACTGAATGATACACCTGGAATGATGAACATGGTGCAGTTTTTCAGTGTTTCTGAAAGCAGATTCAAAATGTTATTGGCAGATACTTTTTGACTGCAAATAAGGTACCACACATTTCTAGAAGGATTAATATTGCAGACTTCCAGAGACTGGGAATAAACCATTCAGATATACAGTGGTTTAGCAGAAATTGTGACAAGGGAAGGGAATGCACTGACAACCCAACTTTACCCAGGAGACACCTGTAATTTATTAATGGTGTGAATCACAGGAAGGAACTGGATTTGATCCAACACTATTTTATACTGGCCAAACTGATAGAGATGGACAGAAAAGTTGGCAAGAATCACTCAACTAAAAAGTTCAAAGAAAAAAAAATTGGGGGACTACCATATCCAGTACCAAGTATGAGTTCAAATGTATTAGCAAAAACCTGAGATTTCTGGGGAAGAAATAGTGATGTGCTTTCTGGATCTTGATCTAACATGAGACAGCAGATATTAGCAGTTAGTCACTCATGGCATTTGCCAGTATGTCAGAAGATAGAATATTACTGTGTACTAATATAAGAATCCAGTTACATAAACTCCTTCTATTATAAGTTTTGTCTGGTGGAGTGGGTAGTATAAGCACCTGCTCAAACTAAACTCGCATACGACATGATGTGAAACTCAGTTAGAAGACAGTGCTCAATCAATGATGAAATTGTCATGATCACAAGTTTATTGTTCATGAGAGATGAAAAGTAACTGAAGTGAGTCTTTAATAGCTCCAGAAAGGAAGTTTAGTGAAATATGAATATGAAATATGAACACAAACTAGGTTACTATGTTTTTTCTTGTAATGCCTCTAATAACAAACAGCAGAGAGGGGTAGTAGTCTTTGGGCATTGCAAGGAAGAAAAGATGGAGTCAAAGGCAAAGTCAGGTGATTCTTAAATTCATCAGGTCATTCCTTTCTACGAGTATCTCAGGTTTTTAGCACTGGTGCTTATTGCTTTCATCTGCAAACTCATCTGAATTGCATTGTCGGTAATCTCTTAATCAACCTGATACTAAACATAGGTCATCTCTGTTAGATACCTATCTATGGTTAAAAAAATTATTTATATTCATATCACTGATCCACATCGGGCTAATTGAAGGACATCAGCTGGATCAGCAGAAGAATACAGAGTATGTGACAGACATCTCACCGTGGGCAAAACATTGTCACCTGAGTCAAGTTTCTATGGTAAATAAGACATAAGATTGCAGTTAATGACAATTTCTTACAGATAGTGCAGGCATTAATGAATATTAATTTTATGTGACAGGGCGTATTCCAGCAGTCATCTGGTATATCTGGCATATAGTCGGTATTGATGGGTCAGATTTACGGTATGTAAGGTCTGTGATAATGGTTTTCAATTAAAGTATGACACATTTAAATAAAAGGCAGAAGAACTGCCCCTTCTATAGTTTGCACATTCTAAGGATGCTAAGACAGAGGAGGAAATGCAAATGATCAGAGGCAGGGTAGTTATAAAAATAATGCTAAATGTGAGAAAAATAGAAGTCTGTTGTAATTTGGAAACATTGCAGCCACTTTCCTGAGAATGTAGAAATGGACAATATGAGACTCTGGAGGCTGGCCATGACGGTAACTATTTGAAATGTTGGGATCTGCTGCAGCGAGTCCCAAAATACAGAAAATGAATGGCTGAAAGATTGGACTTACTTACATATACTAAGTCTGAGATGCCATTTCTCAGAGGTATGGTGATCTGAGAGTTGGTATATATAAGTCTGGGTGGGGGCTGTAGGAGTGGTTTGCCCCTCTGTAAAAAGAAGTTTAATGGACAAGAGAGATTTTCAAGATTAATTCTTCTCCTGTGTTTTCAGTCTTTTTTTTTTCGGCTTGTCGTCACTCAGAATTTTGCGCCCCACATTTCAGTAGGGAGTCCTTAATGACTGAATATACTGCTTCTGTAAAAGCTATAGTCTTGAAAAGCTGGGGGTAATGGATGATGGTTTGGTTAATATAGGAAGAAAGTTTTGAAGGCCATCTTATAAATATAATGCACCCCTAGGAGAGGGAGGTCATGGGGTGAGACTATATATATATATATATATATATATATATATATATATATATATATATATATATATATATATATATATAGGTTTACTATTAAAAGAGCGATCGGACTTTGTCAGAATTGAAAAGACTGAATGCCCTAATTCAATATTTGCAAATAACAAAAAAAAAATGTTGAATTCACAACAGTAAATGCACACTAGCATTCGCTGTTGTGAAGTCAATATTTTGAATGCAGATCGCACTGTAGTGGGGATTGGGAAATGTGCCCCTTCCATCACTGTAGTACAATCTCAGAGTATGTATATATAAGTAGCAGGGGGTGTATGGGGTACAGGGGAGCTTGCCCCCTGCAAAAACATTCTTTGCTCTTGACCGGAAGTGTGGTATTTTTGATAAAGTCGACATTTCTGAGATGTAGGCTTTTTTGAAATACCTTGTTCGGTTTTGTTTTTGTTCATTTATTTGATTTCCAACATTTCATTTCGGAAATATGAACACTTGCACAATGCAAGTGCGAGGTTTTGATAGTAAACCATATATACATACATACATGTATATATATATATATATATATATATATATATATATATATATGTATATATCTTCTTCTTCTTCTTTTGGCTTTTCCCGGTTAGGGGTCGCCACAGTGGATCATCTGTCTGCTCATGATTGGCAGTGGAGTTTTACAGTGTCGAGCTGCCAGCCCATCGCCCAATCTTCCACAGAAGGCACACACATGCACACATTCACACCAGACCACCTGGAGGAAACCCACGCAACCACAGGGAGGACATGCAGACTCCACAAAGAAGGCACCCCAGCTTGCTGTGATGCAGCAATGCTAACCGCTGCTGTATATATAGATATATATATATAGATATATATATCTATATATATATCTATATATATATATATATATATATATATATATATATATAAATAAATGGATGGATATTCAGGTCTAGTTTATGTTGCAATCTGTTCAGTTTGTGATGTACTTTACATAGGCATGACAACTCAAAAATCTTCCAAAAGAATGAAGGAGCATTTATATGCCATTAGGACATCTGGCAAGAATAATGCCTTGGTTAAGCATTAGGGTTGCCATCTTTTCAGATGGCCAGAGTGGGACAATTGTGGTACACACATTAGATTTTTCAGGCCAAAACATACCCACAGCCAGTACAAGGGACAGAACTTCACTTTTTTGCCTAAATAAAAGTTTATTCTTGTAGCATTTTAGTTGCTTATTATGTTTCTTATAACATTTAGGTGTTTCAGATACAGAATAACTGTTTTCTGCAACTATTACATAAAATATAGGAAATAATTTTGCCCTAATATTTCAGGACAGTTGCCATTCTTACAATATTTTTGCAGGACACAACTGCCCAAAGTGGGACTGTCCCTCGCAAAGTGGGACAGGTGGTAACCCTAGTTAAGCATAGCACCATCTGTAAGAGTTTTAAAAATGTCTATTTTTCTGTTTTGGAACATGTTCCTTTAAATTTGAGAGGAGGTTGCTACAAAAGATTTTTGGAAAGAAAAGAAACTTTGCGGCAACTTATTATTAGCAGACAAATCACTGGGTTTGAATGAATGTATTAACATGAAATGTTTTTTTGGAATGTTTCATTTTTAGGGATGATTAATTTATTGAATGGTTTATTGAATGATCGATTTATTAGATCACATTAAGGCTGTGTTATTTATATATTATTTCAAATGGTGTTTCTTTATTCTGAAGAAGTGCTGTTGAGGATGAAAGTGCTAAATTGACTAAAGGATTTTTTTCCCTCAGGATATGTCTTTGGTGGGTAATTTATTGTGTTCCGTATTTTAAAACACTCTTTTTTCAAAGTAGCATTTTGAGTCCTGTTCAATGCAGCTATATACTGCAAATATTAAAATGGAACAAGGAAAGAGTAAAGCATTTTCTCCAAGCTTGGAATGTGTTTAATTCATCAGACATCAAGCATTATTTATACCCAGCCTCAAGTCCCATATTTTGAGGGTTTAAAAGTCAACCCAAGTAGATACATGCTCTTGGAACTATGTGCTTCTGACCTGCATGGAATCTTGCATCGTCACCTTTGTTGGCATGCAGCTGCTCCCTTGTACCACAGCTCGTGCAGCAATGAGTGCTATCCGGAGATACAATGCCCCTCCGCTGTGTCTCACTCAGTCTTATCTCTGGCATCGTTGCATGGCTGGCTCTTTTTGTAATGCTCAGAAAATGATAATACCCTGAGACCAAATGTATATGCCTCACACAATCTGTGACAAACTGCAGATTGTCAACACAAAGTTCAAGCTCTTCAGGTTATTATTACTGTTTGGCGCTGGGCCAAATAATAGCATCAGGTCTTTGACTCAGTACCACATATACATCATTTTCTAATGTCCCCTATAAACCTATAATTGTGCAGTCTCTCCAAAGCACCCCATAATACTGCATACAACCTGCTCAATGATACTTTGTAATGGATACAGTGTGTTAACTCCTCCCACCCTGCTCTGTGTCAGTCATGTTCTCCTGTTATTGTACTCTGTGTCACTCACCCAGTGAGTGCAAACTAGCTTCTTTCGCTCAATTTCCTAGCGATCATTTTCTGAGCATGCGCAGCACCACATCTTACATTGTTCCATATTATTCACAAACATGTATTATGCAATTCTTTGTACCCTGTCTCATATCAGTCAGGCATTGTGTGCTAATTAATTTCACCCTAGCAGAGTTCAGTCATTTTATCATTTTATAGTAGCCACTCTCACTTTGTTCCATGTTAATCATTGTGACATATTGTACTATTCCACTCAGCAGATCCCATGCCAACTAGACATTGTAATTACCCTCTCAATCTGCCAGTTTTAATCAGTCTGGCATGCCTAATGCAAATTAATCTGATATCACATTCACCTTATCACATATAATTTGTTTCATTGTCTATCTCACCCTGTTCCATGTATGTCGCCCTGATATTGTACAATACCCTTCTCTCCCTCTTCTGTTTATTGTACTTCATATATGAGCATACAATAGACAGTTGAATTTTTCAAATATGCTGCTAGACACTCTGGGTCTATGAATAGTACATGGATAGTGACTATATAGTCTATGGCATCCTTTCATTATCCTTTCATTGGATTAGAATCACGCCTGACTATCTGTACTCTTTTTAGTTCACAGACTGCTTTGGCTATTATGAGCTTAATTTTTGGTTAAAGGCCTCACAGCTTTCTTACACCTAAGATGATGAAAGAAATGCCAGTCACACTGGCAACCATATATATCCTAACTAGTGATATTCTACATATCATGGACAAGGGCCAACTCACATTGCAAATCTTCAGTATAACAAATCACCAGCTTCAAGGTTTTTTAACCTTTCAGCAATCAGAGAGCAATTCAACGATTTGACAACTACCACCAGCAAAATATTTTAATGTCAAAATAAGATTACCCATTGTACCATTGGCCAATTATTGCAATGAATCCCTTGAGAGGTTATTTTTACCCCGTGTCATTTTTCCTTCTTTACCAAATACCACCTCTGTGACCTTCCAATAATCCTTTAAGTCAACTACTGCCCCATAATACCTACTCTGCCTTAAAAACTCAGTGGAAAACCGAGATCAAAATCCATTTCTCTTAGTTTAAGAACAACTTATTACTCAACAGACAAAATCCATGATCTTTGCAAGCAGACAATGACAAACCAAATGTTATGAATTGGACTATCAACAACATATACAGAACTTCTCTACAAGCTGTCCCTCATTACAATATATAGATAATTGGTTACTTCATGCCCTTGCTTTGAGTGTCACATTAAATAGGCTCTAGCCAAAATAAACAATATAGCTCATTTGGGATGAAAGATCTGTTCTTTCCTCTCCCCAGCAGCAAAAACAACCATGAATGTGAAGTAAACTTATTTCAGTTTCCAAGAAAAATCTAATATCTCCCTTAATGTCTGACAACACAGCCTGCAGATTCATTATATTAAGCCCTCATAGGGAATTGTATCAGGATGTTTTATTAAAAACAAATTGTCTCCCATTTAAAAAATGTCAGACTTCTTAACCAGATAATTCACGTTTATAGTCCCTAAACTAATTCTGTCTCCTTACAGGCACAGTGACCCAAAGCACATACCATTGTAAACTTACACTATAAAGTAATGCTGATATGTTATGTAAATACCCTCATAACAAACTGAGCACAAATGACAACTCCTTCTCCCTCTCTGTCTTTGGTATGTTCCAGAGTATTGGGATCCCTGTCCTCCTTCCCTCAAAATATATTGGGTTATAACGCAAGCTGGATCAAGGGCTCAAACCCCTTTGCTAGCAGATCTAAATGTCACTGCTTCACTCAAACTGCAATTTCTTAACAAGTACATCCATTACCACAATGCATTATCCTACCTACTTCACCAAAGCTTGAATATATTCCCATTGCTAAGAAACATATATAATTAACTCTCACACCAGTGTCCTTGCACAGTTTATCTTAGCACGCTCTCTCTCTATATATATATATACATATATGTATATGTGTGTGTGTCTGTCTACACACAGGCATATATGCATGTGTGTCTGTGTATATAATATGCATGTGTGTGTGTGTGTGTGTGTGTGTGTGTGTGTGTGTGTGCACATGTATATACATATGTGTGTGTATGCATATATGTATATGTATATGTATGTGTATGTATGTATATGCATGTGTATCTATATATATATCTATCTATATATCTATATGTCTATATCTATATATATATATATATATATATATATATATATATATATATATATATATATATATATGTGTGTGTGTGTGTGTAGTCCAGTAGTGGTTCAGTGAGTCAAATCTCACCAAAGATAAAATATTAAATACCAAACCAGCAACAGCTGCAAAACGAATGAGCCTTATGATGGGGCAACATCTCTTGCCTCCTGCTCCCATCCTTGTATTGTCTCGAGATTTGATATATTGTTTTTGAAGGGGCATGGTACACTGAACTGCATCTCAATGAAATTCAGTGCACCCTTCACTCTGCCTTTCTCATCAGCTGCTTTGCACAGCCTTATAATCTGGGAAAGACTTTAAGACCATTGGTACAATCTCTGTATCCTGCTCTGTATAATCTTCTTAAGGGTGCAGTCATTTAGGTATATACATATATTTTTTTAATGTTATATGACAAAGACTGCGCTTACAAGATTGCATGTTATTGTGTGAATCTCTAATGTGATATGTTTCTTCATAGCGCCATTCTTAGGTAACACACATATATGTTCTTCTTTTTTAATATCTGTAATATTTGACACTTTGTGCCTTGTAAAATTTGGGCCATGACTAAACTTAGTCTGTCACTTGGAATCAAGTAATAAATAAATAAATAACACTAGAGCTAAGGGCAGATGTGATGCTGGTCTGTCTTTTGTCCCTTTCAGTCCGTTAGCTGCTGCTGGGTGCACCGGTATGAAATATTGGCTTACTACACCTTGCCCAGTCATAGCTTTTCAGTTAAAAATGCAAACAGACATTTGAGCTGAAATGTCTGCCAAGCACTTTATGTCTGTTTCTTTATTCCTTGAGCAAAGTAAAACCCAATACCATATGTTGTTTTGACATTCAGTAAAGGATCCACAATGTTCTTTCTGCTACAATGATTCACTCGAGGGATTGTAGCAGTTCGGACATTGCAGAGAGTCTTTTACCCCAGAACATTCTGTAATGCCCTAGGTTCTCCTTGAAACACAATTCTCCTATTTAGCTTTCAGCTCTTCTAAGTAACAAGTAAATTGTTAGCAATTAACGTATTTTACATCAGCTCTGGATCCAGCGATCTCCAATGAGGAAGTGTTGCTATCCCTAGATTCTTACTTAGTCTTGCAATGTTCCTCAGCAATATGTAACCTTTCCCAGGCATAGTGAAACCAGGTGAAATCCTGCTAAAGTATAAAGAAGTGGCACATTTTAAAACCTGAGAATCATAGTAATTTCTGTATTCAAATATAATATCACTACCAACTACTTACATTAAAACATTTAGCAAAAAAGACCTGAATAATGCCTCATACTCAGGCTTTGAGGGTTCCTGAGCTATTCTTTTTACCTTCAGAGAAGACAAGGTAAATATAAAACAATGCAATCACAGAGAGGAACCTTTCTTCTCAGTACAGTGGGTAATGTTGAAATGTCGGCATGGAATATTTGCAAATCCTATTTCAAATAATAATCACACATACTGTGATAGCATGAGTCTTTCCAAATGCTTAAAGCAAATAAGGATCTGATATTTATTCCAAAGTATAGACAGAACGGTGCCTTCTGTCAAGGGTAAGGTAATAAATTGTCTTTCCATAACATTGCTTTCTTTTCAATCAATTTTCCTTCAAGCTTGATTTAAGCTGAGGCTACCTAAGAGCTTGTTTTCACCTCCTCCTCTCAACTGCAAAGCAGTTAGCCGCAGGATTTCCCCATTAAAGTTAAACTTCTTAAAACTCACAACTGAAATGCTGCAATCACTTTAAAGTGCAGTATCATTTCCTAGGTCAGAGAGTTTTATCCACATTATGAAGATGAAGCTGTGGGATGTTACAGAGTGATAGCTAAACTGACTATGCGTGTGAACAGACGCTAATAGCAGGCTAACAGCCAAGTTAATACTGCTTCATTATTCAGATGAAGAAACTGAGACAGATTGTGGCAAAAGAAAAAGGCAGATAAAAGCTTGGTATAACATATTGTTTTCTACTCATACATTCTGTGTTTGTTTACATGTATATTAATGGCTAATAACTAGGTGGGTTATATGATGTTTTTTCTTACACAATGCAGAGTTAAGGTGGATAGGATGTTGTTTGGCTTGGTCTGCCATTATGTAGAGTTACAGTCACCATTATGAACATGTCCAAGACACATAAAAACTGAGGAAAGTTGAATTAAACACATGCCACAATAAACTATTTTTATTGTGTCTTCTGAAAATGTTGATACAAATATATTGAAGTTCCACTTGTGTTATATTTTGAGACTTGTTTTTAATAATTTATCACTTCAATGCAAACATTTTTTGAGGATTTTGGAGTGTACTTCAGGTATTTTTATTTGAGTTTTCTTACACTGATTTATTTTTATTTTTACTTGTATGACCTATTCATTCTCTAAAAGGGGAAAAACAGTCAGGAAAAGCAGAGGACATACCGGCATTATATTAATTTCAGGTGATGACAGTGTTTTGGGCTCTGTCACTGAATATACCAAAAGTGAAACCTGTAGAACTGCTTGATCCAAATGTTCAAGATGGCATGGTCAGCCTTATCGACTGCAGCAGACCCAATCTCACCTCCCCCAGATGAGTAATCTTCCCATCCGACCAGGTGAATAAGTGTAATACTGTCCCTTGTCCTTTGGTCATTCTCTAGCTTTGACTCCAGTACATGTACCACTAATCCAACTACATGGCAACTCATGACATGCATCTGAACCACCAGTCTATACCAGGACAATTCCATCATGGCTTGTAACTCTGTTCTGATGCATACCAGTGGCTAAAAATATGTAGCACTGGTAATATGACCAGGTATTCTGTGCACACAGGCCAGTATTCCAACTTAGTGAGTTTCAACACAGACAAGATTTCTATCTTCATGATACACATGGGACATTAATCAAGTGCGCATTACAGGGAACATTGTCAGAGGAATTTAAAAAGAGTACTCTTACACATTCAATTTATAAATCCATACTGATACAAGTGTTTCTAAGAAATTAGCTCTGTCAAAATAAAGTACTGGACAATGATATATTCAGTATATGGGAATGTGCATTCCCATTTATGATGTCAGAAAATGGTGTATTAAGCAGGGAAATTAAAACCAAGCATTGTCAGATAACAGATTTTTTTTTAACTTTGATTGTTGTTTAGTGAAATCACTTATTGAAGTTCTTTGCTATAAAAGGGCTGCTTTTCAGTTAGACATATCACCACTTATATTTATTACTTTTTGTGCCTTTGGTATGGGCCATGGCTAAAATTATTTTTAGATCACATAATCTAACTGGATATTAAACAATTAAACAAAATATAACTTTCGTAAACTAAGGGATGCTAAAATATGAAAACAGCATTCAAAGAACAAAGTTCCACATATATGGTAACAGCAGAATTTGTGCATATAAGGAAAACAAAATAGATGATATTTTACAACCTACCAGGAAACTATTTTATATTAATTTTCATATAACTTGAGAACTGTGGAGGAGATGACTACTGGCATGTTTATCTCACATAGCTTCATAATCCAAGGCAAATGGCATGTATAACCCATTTGTTATGCATAGCAAAGTGGTAGGCATAAGCTAGTGCTATGTACAGCCAAGTGGTTTTCTTAATAAAGTGTATTTATGGCCAAGTAGTAGGCATAACTAAGTGATATGCAGAGGTAAGTAGAAAGCATAACCAAGTGATATGCAGAGCTAAGTGGTAGGCATAACCAAGTGATATGCAAAACTAAATGGTAGGCATAACCAAACGATATGCAGAGCTGAGGGGTGATATATGTTGTCTGGTAGTATGCCCAAGCTGTGTGTATTACCTAAGCCTCAGTGAGAGCTACAACGATGCAAGAGTGATTTGTTATGGGTGTCCATGTATCCAAAGTGAGCAAATCCCACATTGTCAAGATGAGTGGTGATAGCAATTTGACCTTTGTGTCTTGCTTGTGTGAATGATGTTTAAGTACCTGTGTTCTGAATGGAGTTGAGCACAGTAGGTACTAGTAGAGAATAATTAGGATTTTAGAGGTAAAATAAATCTGTGAAAGTTCTGAGAATGTAAAGTGAATGATATGAGTGGAGAAGCACAGACTGAGTAACTGGCATTGTGGTTAGAATATATACGACTGAGGGAGGGTGGTGATGTGTCCCTCATAAAATAATATGAGTGTATTTGTGTGTATGCACAACCATGTGGTGTGTGGGCACGTGTGTGTATGTGAGCATGACTGAATGCCCTACGGCTGTGAGTATGTGTGTCTCTTCCTGTATGGTATGTGTAAGAATACATGCGATGATTTATACAACTGTAAATGCACGGGGTTGCACTGTCATGTATGTAGTATCTAGGAGTTCATTGCCTTCAGACTGATAGTGATAAGGATTGTCATCACAGAAAAAATACACTGGTAGTATCTGTTTTCTCAGAGAAGTAGTATACGCAAATTTGGTCATTGAAGGGTACCCCGGTACTTGGCAAAAACAGTTTAAGATAATGCATTGTTTGGCACCATTTGTAAAATATTCTGGTTATTGACAATATATAGATATTGGAAAACAGAATGATAACTAATATCAGCCGAGGTATTTTATGTCTTTTCCTTACTGTTTAGTTCTTTGCCATTCTAAAACTATGAGCACTTCATTTGAAACCACTGATGTGTGACTTTCCTATCTCATTTGGATTACAGATACAGAAATGACATTCATTATTTTCTTTCTCCCTGCAACTGTGGACACACGTCTCATCCCACAGTCCACACTTTATTGGTATGTGCTTCCTCAGATATTTTTTCCATAACATGGTATAATAACAATCCAAGTCAAGAGGAACCATAATATTTCTTTTTTTTTTTTTGGGGGGGGGGGTTGCTGTAGGCTGAGTCTGATAAAGTGCTTTTAATCTCTTCTGACCTTTAACACGAAACCTTCCAAATATAAAATACAGCTAACCTTTTCTTTCTGCTGACAGCCTACAGCTTACTCTAGTGTTTCTGGTTACTTTGCTGCTATATCAGTTTAAAATTGAGTTATCATTTCCTCTGCTGTCAATCTTCTAAGCTATCCTTCTATGCTTAAGGTCATAATTAGGGAACTGACCACACAGCAATTACACTTGTGGTTAGACAGCTATATTAAAAGGTCTTTTTTTATTTTAATTTGCATAATAATAATAAGGTTAGCTAAACCAAAGTCAGAATTTGGCATGAATTTTCTTCCCCGTAAAATAATCCCTTCACTGTTACATGTAAATATAGTGTGACTTAATGTTTTTTTGTGGCATTTCAGTGTTAGTCAGCTTCCAAGGTGTGTATGAAATCTTTGGTAATTTTGTGTCCTGATTCTCATACCAAAGATCCCATTACTTGAAAGATTTTGGGGCAGAAAAAGCCAAAATGTTAAGCTGTCTGTAGTGTTTCCATCTTTTCCTTTCAATGGGGCCATAGTCCTATACAATCTGTGGAAGTGGAGCTCTAGACTAACCACAAAGATGCCACAATCTCTGTGTCACCGCTGACTGCCTAGCTCACCAGACCTGCTATTCCTCTCTGTAAAGGTGAGGGAAGAACACACAGTGAAAGAAATGGTTATTCTTTTTCAAAAATGCACTCTTGTGCAAATGAAACAAAAAGGGCCCACGTAAGCCTGTTTAAAAGCTAAGATCATAAATAAAGGTAGTCTATAATTAAAATAATGTACAAATACTTTTTCAAGTAATTCTTAAAATGGTTGTTTACAGAACTCTTATTCATTGTGAATTCAGAAAACAACCTGATGCCAAAGGAAGCCAATGAAGTTATATGGTGAGGATACAGAATCCCCATAAAGAAGGAATCTTTAGCTGAAAAAATCAATAGCTCGTGAATACGATAGCTCCCAAAAGGCAGCTTTCGGGAATAAAATAATACCGGACGTTCGCAGTGGTGCAACAGCGATGATGCTGAACCAAACATAAAGCTCCATTGCTATTTCAAAATCGAAAGATTATTTCATAAATGCCACGACAAACATTGCTTGAAACCTGATAAACGGATATCCTACTTACACAATGTGCATGAGTCTATACAACTTACAGACAAAAAACATGAATATAAACAACGACAAAAGTATTTTTGCAGAGAAAAGCAACTCCTGTGGGGGGCTTTCACCCATACTGCCTTTACTTTCATTTAATGTTCTCACCCTGAAATCACAACATAGTAGAAAAGAAGCAATCACAAACCCACAGTGAAAAACCAAACCCACGTTTTCTGTGCGAGACTATGATCTCAGAGAACATGAAAACAAAATGCCACTTAAATGGCAACATTTTGCTGCTATATGGAGCAATGCAACTATGCCCTTGAGCTGCCAATCTGAACAATTATGATATGAGTAATCTCATAACAAACAACAGTATCTAGGCTATATTTACCAGTTTCAGACTATAGTAGTTTATTTTTTTTTTTATTTTACATTTGTTTACTGGGAAAGTCTGACTGGACACAGGTCCATTTTCAGAGGAGCCCCGGGGAGAAAAGCTTCACAATATAATACAGCACATGAGAGAAGAGAAAAAAAAATAGAGCATACTTATAGCAACATGCACAATATGTTAGATATTAACAATTCTTATAGTAGACAATCATCGTGGTACATAATAACTTAAAACAGCATTTGTATTATTTTTACAGATATAAGTTTTGTCAAATAAATGTCAACGGGTTCACAAGCTTTCAGGGGAACTGTTTATACTTAGCTATACAGAGACAAATTCTCTTAGCTTGGGTTAGCCTGATGAGTGACATGAACACAGCCAGTCACTTAAATAGTGAGTTTTCAGGAGGTTTTTTAAATGAATAAAGTATGTGGTAGAAGTTATTTGGCTTGGTAGTGTGTTCCAGGTTTTAGCAATGATGCTGGCAAAGAGGGATTTACCAGCATCATTTCTATGTTGGATGACAATTATGAGGTTCTGGTTACTAGATCTTAAGGCTCTAGAAGGAATGTGGGGACTTAATTAGATGCTGAAGTGCTGGGGTTTTCTCAGGAAGGTACTACAGTTTGTGTGCTACAGAGAGTTGACTGAGTAGAAGTATATGAGGCAACTCAAGCCAGTTAAGCTGCTTAAGCGATAGACAGTGGTGAGACCTATATGAGGCTTCAGTAGCAAACTTAGCAATCATGTAGTAGCAATATTCCATTTTATTTAGATCGGTTTGTCAGAGATTAGTCAAGATGGGAGAAGCATAGAAGAGGGTGGATAGAAGATGACTCCTTGCGATGGTTGCTTTGGTGTATTTAGTCATAAACTGTTTGTTCCTGTAGAGGAGTCCCAAGTTTTTTATTAACTCTCTTGATGTTTTGTGCTATGTGGATGTCGAACCCCAGGTTATTGTCTATTTCTACACCTAGCAGTTTAGTGTGTGTGGTTGGACTAAGTTGAATGTTTTCTTTAGAGTAGATGGTGAAATAACTATTTAGGGGAGGAGATCTGCCTGGCTGAAAATAATTAGTTTTTTGGGGGGGGGATTAAGAAGAAGTTTGACATTAGTGAGCCAAGTTTCGGCTAGGGTAAAGTTATTTTGGGTTAGGGTTTGTAGTTCACTTATGGTGGGGGCAGCACATATAAGAGTGGTGTCATCTGCGTATTGTACTACTGAGGCAGTGGGTGAGCATGAAGAGATCTTGTTAGTAAATAAAGAGAACAACAAAGGGCCAAGGATGGATCCTTGAGGGACTCCTGTGGTAACTGGTAACAGGGGGGACAGTTGTCCCTGTCATAGGACTGCTTGCTGACTGCCAGATACGTAGTTGTTGAACCAGGATATAGAGGGGGGACTTATATTTAGGGCAGATAGAGTTTCAAAAAGCATACTGTGATTTACCATGTCAAAGGCTTTTGATAAGTCTAAGAATATGGAAGAAACAAATAGACCCTTGTGTCTATGGTGGTTAACTATATTGGTGAATGATAGTAATGCTGTGGTGGTGCTATGGGAAGGTCTAAAGCCATGCTGGAATATGGAGAGTAGGTTGTTATTTTGGAGGTACTGCATTAGTTGATTATGAACAACTCTTTGTAATATTTTGGATAAAGGTGATAGGATTGCTATTGGGCATATGTTGGTGAGCTCTAAGGAGTTACCTCCTTTGTGCAGTGGAATAATATGTGATGTTTTCCATGAGGTGGGAACTTTGCATTCTAATAGAGATCTATTTATGAGAATAGAGACAGGATAAACTATAGCTTCGGCTGATATCTGAAGGAAGTCTGCTGGTAGCATATCAGCTGCTAGAGTGGTTGGTTTAAGTTTCCCAAGGAGTTTTGTATATTGGGATGGGTTGGTGTAGTTATTGGTGTGGGGCTGCTAATACTATGCTGGGCATTGGCAAGTGTATGGACTGTTTCGATAAATAATTTGTTAAATTGAATGGGAATGTTTTCACGGTTATTTGATAGCACAGGGGTTGGAGTAGTGGGCTTTCCTGGGTGTAGTATATCATTTATTGTGGCCCAGAATTTGTGGAGATTGTGAGCATATTTTTCTTGCATATTTTTATAGTAGCTAGATTTGCCTAGTTTAAGTTGTTTTTTGGCTTTGTTACGGAGCCCTAGATAATTTTGTCTCAAAGTAGTGATTTTGGTTTTTTTTATATTGAATCCAGGCCTTGTCCCTTTTTTTCATTATAGTTTTAGTATCCTTTCTTAGCCATTGGACAGTTAGTTTTTATTCTAATGGTTCTGGGTGGTGCATGATGATTTAAGATTTTTATGAAGGTTGTGTTAAAGTATTTGATGGCTTTGTCTAGTGATAGTTGTTTTACGGGAGTCCAGTTGCAGCTTTTTAGTGCATTGATGAAGTCAGTAGCTATAAAGGTCTTTTTGTTTCAAACTACTCTGAGACTAGGTTGGCTGATGGTTTGCGATCTGTTCCTAATTAAGTAGGTTGGATGATGGTCACTTAGGGTAATTGGAAGACAGCCAGATTGCTGTGCAAGAGTGGGGTCAGATACCAGGATCCAGTCTAAGATGGACTGGCGTTTGGATGTTTTGTCAATTATTTAGTAAATTCTTATTCTTTCAAGTAAGCTGCATAATTTTAAGGGTAAAGTCAATATCTTGCTCCTTATTATCGGCATTAAGTAAATCTGTCTTTTGAAATTGAAAATGGACTCCTACGAGAATCAACAAAATACGGAAGATATCCGTAGACTTGATACACTCACAGAGCAAGATACAGAAGTAAGCGATTCTGAACTAGTGTTAAATCTGTCTAAATATCCACTATGAACTCATGAAAGAGCCTTACTTAATAAATGTATTTCTTTTATACCTTCGAAAACTGCTGATATAAGTGATTTTATTTGGATGTTAAGAAATTTGTCAGAAGTATAGCTCTGAAAATGTTATATAAGAATGATCCTGAGAATGATGCATCTGTTTTTAAAAAAACTAGTGTTTTTACACCTTATTTACATCCTATGTTGGAGGCATTTGAACAGGCAGTAGAAAGAGATTTGATAGAAATGTGGAACAATAAAACTGGAAGTAATCATAGGTTTCATAATTTAAGCAATGAAGAATATGAGGCTTTAAATAGCCTAAATAACAACAAAGAGATTATAATAAGACCTGCCGACAAGGGGGGTGCTTTTGTCATCCTGGATAGGCATCACTATGATGAAACAATGAAAATTATGCTACAAGAAGATGAAACATATAAATTGATTAATAAGGTCCAGTTGAATAAAATAATTAATAATATGCATAGCAATCTTTATGATTTATTTATGTCAAATGTTATTGATGCAGATTTATATAAATATTTTTTGGTTGAGTCACCTACAATACCAACATTTAGAGGTCTGCCAAAGGTTCATAAAAACCTGCACAAACCCAAAATGAGACCGATAGTTTCTAGTAGAGGGTGGTTGACAGAACCACTCTCTATATATGTTGAAAATCAACTGAAAGAATTAGTTTGGAAAACAAAAAGTATAATTAGAGACACACAAGAATTTTTGGTCACATTTTCTGCAGAGTTAGAAGACAAAGTGAATATATCAAATGTATGGTTAGTAACCCTGGATGTCAAATCATTATTCACAATGATTCCCAATAAGGAAGGACTCGAATATTTAAGATATTTTCTATGTCAAAATAATGTTAATTCTGACATCATAATGAAATGCATGATGCTTTTAGAATTAATATCGGAAAATAATGTGTTTATGCATAATGATGACTATTATCTACAAAGGCAAGGGGTCACGATGGGAACATCATGTGCAAACTCATACGCCAATCTAGTAATGGCCCAATGGGAAAAGACTCATATCATAGATACTGAATATGCCAGCAAAATTATATACTATAAGAGATTTGTAGATGATGTGTTTTTTCTATGGAAAGGGACTGAAATATATTTATCTAGATTTGTGGAATATATCAATCTTCTTGAGCTTTGAAGGTAAATGGTCAAAAACAGATATTGAATTTTTAGATGTTTTCATTGTTAGAGAGAATGAGACCTTCATTAAAACATTATTTAGGAAGAACTGCAGGAAAAACAATTTACTTCACCATACGAGTATGCATCCAGGGCATATTTTTCAGAATATTGTTATAAATCAAGGGAGAAGAATATGTCATCTAACTAGTGAGGATGTAAAATGTGATGAAACCATGAAGAAATTAAGAAAGACATTTTTGCAGAGGGGATACTCTAGTAGAGAAAGTGATGTCCTAATGGATCCCCAAATTATAGATAGAAGAGGAAAGGGGAGACCTTATTTTAATAGTAAGAAAGTTTATCTACAGCACAATGAGAAGAAAGAAACTGGACAACTAAAAACACAACTGAGGTTGAATATTCCCTTTTCAAATAATAATAAAGGCATATATAAGGTTATCGATAAAAATTGGGCTATATTGAGCATAAATGAGGAAATAAGAAATATAGTAGGGCATAAACCCAGTTATAGTTATGGAAACAATAAATCTTTGAAAAGGCTGCTATACTATGAGAAATGAAGGAAAAAGGGGGCTATATCCAATAACAAGGGACTTTTCCCTGCAGGAGATGTAGTCAATGTTCTTGTATGATGGCATCTGATAGTTTTACTCACCCAGATACAAAAAGAATATGTAATTTTAAACATTACGCTGATTGTAAGACCAGAGACATAGTCTATTTAGCTAGCTGTCTAAAATGTAACAGCTTCTATATAGGCAAGACAAACAGAACTCTGAGAGAAAGGGTGAGAGAACATATTTATGCAATTAATCGAGAAGATGAGACAAATGCACTAGCACAACATGTATTAAATAATGGGTTAGATCATAAATTTAAATTTATGGTAATAGAGTTAATTGGAAGAAATAATAGGTTAGGGAATGTTAAAAATTTTACAGAAAAGGAGGAAACTAGATGGATTATTAGAATGCAATCTGACAAAGGGAAAGGTGTGAATGACAGGATAACCATCAAACCTTTCCTTAGAGATACGCCACTAAGACATTAATAATAAATTTTAATTTTAAAATAGTAGATAAGAAAGAATTAATTTTTATAAAATAGGTTGTATATTTATAGTTTACTTGATATGTAAACATTTTAATGGTTTTAAAAGTATAAACGTATATATTTACTAAAATGAAAGTAAGAAAATGGTTTAGTGATATCAAGTTGTTATTAATAATATGAAATGTTTATTAATATCAATATTGTTATCTAATAATAATAATATTATTTTTATTGTATAAATTTATTATGGACTGTACATAGATGTCAATGCATTATGTTAGTATACAGACATTCAATAATAACAACAAGAGTATATAGAAAGGAATGCATGTATTGTCATCTATTGGTGAATAGAGGTAACATTTGTGAAAGGCATAACATTTTGGTGCCTTTTTGACTACTTAAATGAATGTAAAACCCCAATAGCCTTTTGTCTGAAGAAGGGAATGGTATATACCTGAAAGCATTTACAAAAAGCTTTTTATACTGTTCTATACTGTTTTATACTGCTGGAATAAAAGAATAACGTTGAATCCAGCCGTGGTGTTCCTTGAAGGTGTGTTAAAGGTAGAGGGAAACAATGACCTATTTTTTCCTGGATGAGAGCCCTTTTGTGATGAGGTGTGCAACATAGAAGGATTTCCTGACTAGTGTGGCGATATGATTATCAAAGGAGAGACTACTGTCCCCCTGGGTCCCAAGATCTCTTATCACACATTTGGCATTAAGTAGACTGCCATTTATGTGGTAGTTCATGGGTACAGCGTTTTTACAAAAGGGGATGACAATGCACCTTTTGGCATTGAGCTTGAGGCCATGGCTCTGACACCAGGCATCTGTCCCAGTGAGGCTCTTCTGTAGGATGTACACATCATTTGGGGACCTCCCTGGCTCCTAGTTTGCAGTCATTTGTGAACTTCATCAGCCAGAGGCCTTCTGTGTTAGCCTGTACTTCAGAGAAGTAGATAGCAAACAGGAGAGGTCCCAGAACTGAACCCTGTGGTACTCCACTTGTCACTGGTTTGAAGTCATATTTGGAGTCTGCAACTTTTACAGTGTGGGTTCTGTCAGTAAGCCAGTTGGCAAGCCATCTTGTGACATAGGGATTTATACCTAGTTTAGTGTGTTTAGTTATAATTCCAGAATGGGGGATGATGTCAAAAGCCTTGGCGAGGTCAAGACAGGGTGTGTTAACCACCTTTCCCTTGTCTACTGCTTTGGTGACTGACTCAAAGAAATCAATCATGTTCAGAAGGCATGACCTGCCTTTCACAAACCCGAACTGGGTGGGGTCCAGAGTTTGGAGGTTACCAATGTCTTTGATTATGAGTTCCATGATGATACATTCCATGGCCCTGCAGACCAGACTTGTCAGGCTAATAGGGCGATAGTTTCCAGGATCAGTCGTGGCTCTCCCTTTATGGAGTGGAATAACTGTTGCTGTGCCCCATACAGTGGGCACAAAGCCTGACATGAGACTATGATTGAACATGTTGAACATGGTGCTTAGGTGGGGAGCCAGTTCATTATGAAGTTCGTGTAAAATGCAGCCTGGGATTATATCCGGTCCCATAGATGCTGTGTTTTTGGTTTTAGAGAGTGCAGCTTTTACCTGCATAGATGTGATTACAGGGACTCTGCATTCTTCCTGTATAGATATGGGCCCTTTAGGGAGTGAGAGGGAGGTAAAGTTAGCACTGAACCTATCTGCCAGGATGTTGGCAATATCAGTTGGTTCTGTAATTTTTGTGCCGTTGTGCTGTAACTCAGAGCAGATCCGGGTGTTGCCATTAGGATTCTTGACATAGCTATAGAATGCTTTGTGGTTGCCCTTAGAATCAGTGGCAATTTTGTTTTCATAGTTAGCTTTGGAGGATCTTATAAGGGATCTCAGCTTCTTATTGAGGCTGACAAGGGAGCTCCTCCACTCATGGGATTTTACTCTCTTTAGCAACAGTTTCTTCCTTGTGTTGTAGAGTTTGTTTATGGCAGGGGACCACCAGATTGGCTTCCTTTTTTTGGGATAGCATGATCCATGCACTCGTGTAAGTGCTTATAGAGTGCATTTGTGTAGGATTCAGCAGTCATAACTGCATTGTCAGTCTGAATGGGTGTCATGACGTTCAGCATTTCTGTCTTTAGAAGCATGTAGTTGGCCTTGTAGAAATTTTTTACCGTGGTTTCCTTAATGGTGGGTGGGGGCGGGATGCGGATATCTAGGGTGATTAGCTTATGGTCAGATCTGACCAACGAGGAGTTGACTTTAGGTGTGGAACACCAGTCACTCATGTTGGTAATGACGAGGTCTAGGTTATTGTTGCCCCTGGTGGGGGTGTGGATAAGCTGATCCAGGGCCTTGGAATTTATGAATTCCAGAAAGCGCTGAGAGAAGGAGTTGGTACATGAGTCGTTTTTCCAGTTAATGGTGGGGTAGTTGAAATCGCCCATTATTAGGGTGTTTTGTTGAACCCTAATATTTTCCACTATATCAACAAAAGGCGTTGGAATCCTGGGGCATGGTAGGGGATCTGTAGCAAGCTACAATTTGGATTGCCGTTTTGCCCAGAGTTAGTTGCACTTGGATAACCTCGGATGCATTATTCTGCACAACTAGCTTGGAGGTGTGGATATCCTTAATGAATATGGACACACCTCCGCCTTTGGTATTCTGGTCCAGGTTAGATGGACGAAAAGTGTGGTATGAGTTATAGCCTGGTAATGCAGAGGTGCTCTCTACAGCTTTGACCCAGGTCTCAGTCACTGCACAGATATAGATGTTCTCCATTTTTAGGAGTACCTTGAATGAGTGCATTTTGAGATTTAGACTTCTAGCATTGAGTAGCATTACCCTCAGTTTTTGCTTGCCTGTTCCTGTTACAGTGGTGAATTTGTCATTTGAACCTTGCCTAAGAAAGGCACTATAGGGGCGGTAAGACCCTTAGCCAGTATCCGGAATCCCAGTGGTGACAGGTGCAGGCCATCTCTGGCAAAGCATCGTGGTCCGTCGACCATGTCATCTCAGGCAGGCAGGTACTGGATCCCCTTAGAATGACAGCAGAAGCTTAGCCAATTGTTGAAGTCAATTATTTTGTCCTTGTACTGCGGTATCATTCTGGGTGATGGTAGGATGCTACTCAGGGCTAGGGTCATACCTGCCTGGGCTACAAGATCAGAGAGCTCTTCCATGTCTCTTTTTATGTAGTCTAGGGAGGTACATCTCAGGTCATTCACACCAACATGGACAAATATAGTCATATTTGTACTTGTTGTGGAATGAACTGAGTATGTGGGTTATGTGGCAGATCTTGGTACCCAACAGTAACCTTCTCCTTGTTTAGCCTGGTGAGTGGGACATCAGTGTGCCTGACTACAGAGTCACCTATGACTAGTGTGTTGGGTATGTTGTTTTGCCTTATGGGCTGTGGTTTATTGGCACACTGAGTCTGTGGGCTATGTGTCATTTGGGTTGTGTTGGGGGGTGGAGGTTGCTTGCGTTTCTGATTTGGAGGTCTCTGTTGCTTGAGCAGATTATTATTGAGAGCCTCTGTGAATGTTTTTGTGTTTCTATGTGTGGATTTTGATGGTGTAGGTTTAGTGGGACTATGTGATGGATATTGTGTGGTGCAAGTGTTTACCTTCTCCTCCTGACTGTCAAGTTCAGTCTTGGTTGGAGAGAGATTTACCTCCAATTTGGTTAGATAAGTGCATCTCTCACAGGTTGTGGTGTTGGGTGGTCGGAGGAGAGGGTTGTCTGTGTACATGAGGCAATTGCTACATTGCCCCAATATGCTCAGATTCATCAGATGGGAAAGAACACTGGGAGCTGACCCATGGACATGCCTGAATAAAAAGCTACTTTTCTCTAGACAAGTGAGTATAAGAGCTGTTTTTCTCGAAGCAAGTGAGGAAAGTAAGTACAAAAAACTGTTTTCCTCTAGGTAAAGAGGAAGGTTGAATTCTGTAGTAACTTGTAGCTTATTTAGTGTTGACAACAAGTTCTGAACAAGTGCTGAGCACGAATAAGCAAATTCAAGTGCTAAAACTAAGAATCTGTACCTGGATCCTGTGGTAGATAGGCTACCTAGTGCTTACTACTCCCACTGATAAGCTAGAATGCTTCCCTCCAACACAGAAAGGCTTGGGGGGCTCAGAAGCTTACAAATAGTCCTGGATACAGCAAATCTGTATCTGGACTAGACTAGTTACAGGAAAGGCAGGAAACAAGCTTAGAAAAAATGTTTTTTGGAAAGTGGAAAGGGAGAAAGGAGTATTATATGAAACAATTAAACAGAAAAATAAACATCAGTGATGATGAAATGGACATATTTTTCATCATCTGGACTAGGTGTATCATGAAATTTGTAACACAAAGCACAACACTTTAAAACTGCATTTGAAACAAAACACTAAGACAGTGTGGCATCTATCAACCAACATAAATTGCCATTTCCCTGAAAACATGAAATAAACTACAGTTAAAGTAACAGTTTTTGCTATGTTGTCTGTTGTCATGATTTGTGATTTAAAGTGTGGATTGTGTTCTGTTTCCTGGAAACAATGATATACTGCATGAAATAAGTATGGCATATACTGTTATATGACTTTGACCAATTCATATGCATAATGCAATGACTTGAAATGGTAAGGAATGGAGGAGTATCTGCAAAATAATGGATGATATAACTTAGTATGCTTAGCTATACTTGTTTTGGCCTTTCCTTGCTGACCATCAGTTCTCACCCCATTATCCCAGTAAGCCCACTCATACTGCAAGCTATGGGGTATTTCTGTTTTTGGCCCTAACTTTCTAAGGTACTAGCTTTCTATCCACCATGCAAGAGGGAGTGCAAAGGGAGACTATGAAGCAAACATCCCACCAACATGATGATGCGCCTACCTGGGGCCACACTCAAAAGAAGTATGTAATGGGACACTATGAGGCTATATCTAATATATGCTGTGATGTAACAGCTATCTAGTTTCCTCCTTTCATGCCAGCTCAGTGTGAGTTTTATACTGTGCTCTTTGGTTATCATATCACCACTGGTAGCACGGCAGCCTCATACAGCCTCAGCAATTCCTGCTCTCCTTAATCCCTGAGAGAGGTGAGCAGGCTTAACCCCTTCAGTCTTGTCCCACATTGCCAGGACTGCTAACTAACCCCAGGTAACCTAGATGGTAGTCAGGATTCTGTCCCTTTATACTACACATTTGACTGATAAATGTGAAGATGAGGGCTTCTACTGGTTTGCTCTACTGTTAGGAGTTTAAACTTGATCTCTAGTGTCACTGTGTTTCAGTACAATCATAAATTAAGGCTTATCTGAAACAACCAGCACATTCTAATTACATCTGCAGAGATTTGTATTTAAACTAATTTTGTGGTGGGATCTGTCTCCAACTAAAAGTGCCTTTTCATAACAGAGGCCCTAAATCCTTCATTTTCCAGCATTGTTTTACCTTTTTCTCCTTTCTGAGACCAAAATGCTTGTATATCATTCTTTCACTTTTCACCTACAATAAAACATTTTCACAGTAATGCTATTCTTGTCGGGTGCTAATAAATAGTACCTAACTTTTGTCTATCACTTACTTAGAAAAGTAATTTCATTAAGCAAAAAATGAATCTTAAACTCTGTGCAATTTTCTGTGTAGAAAATGCTGTCAAATATTTACAATTTGCAATATTACCTTACACCTTTTGCCAAAAATTATTTTCTTAACAAAGCATATGCAATGCTGGAAAGTTTTTACTATGTGCTCTGCCCTTTTATGCCCATCAGACAAGGAGAAACTTTATTAGCAATAAAATCATCCTTGTCTTTAAAAGATGCCAAGATGCTGTGTCACTTTTGAAGGCAACATCTGAATGTAAATCTTTTTTCAGTACATCTTGAAACATTAACAATAATAGTTCAATAAATCTCACATCTTCTCAGACTGTAATTAAATTACACCCTTGGTCAGTAAACAGATTGGTTATTTTATTTCCCTTACTGAACTAGGGCGAAATGTCATTAAATGTCACAAATTATAGTGAAAGATGCATTTATGCAAACCTTTGTGAATGAGATGCAATATTCATATATGCACATCTTTACACACACACACACACACACACACACACACACACAAACACACATGCACACACACACACACACACACACACACACACACACACACACACACACACACAAAAACATGTGACTACCCCCCCCCAAAAAAAACACGCACACAAACGGATATATATGGTCCTCAATCCTCATACTCTACTCGAATAGCAATATATATGACAAAGTCTGAGCATTATTTTGGACAAAAGCACTTATAACATAGAAGAATAAAGTCTGTTGAAGTCTACAGTTTGTACGTTCATTTTCTTTTATTTTTTAATAGTTTGTCTGAGTTTTGGTGACCTTGATATATGACAAAATGTAACAGAATAACCTTATGGCATTTTAATCTTGTAAATCAAACTCTTTTCAAAAAAATGTTCTTGAAAAATGTTCAGGTTACAGCTGTATACATTTCAAACAGTTAAGGAAAAATACAAGATTACGAGGCTATAATCCTCTGGTGTCTAGTTCGTCCAGACTTGGCTGTATTTATTGCCTGAATTATGATGCAACAAAATCTCTATAGCTATTCAAATAATCTGCATAATAAGACTTGATTTGTTTGATTGCATACCAGAGTCTACTACACTCAACAGTGGTGCATGTGCTTTGAGTGTGAGCAGTAGAATGAGTTGTTAAGACAGTGGCAAAAGTGCCCTCTATAATGACAGAAAAAGAGACTAAAGTCTCCACCCGAAGAATGAATGTGGGGAATCTGTAGTACCCAGCTACAGGAAATAGTAGCCATGTCCACGTTTCCTAATCTTTGCTACGAGTTACACTGCTACTTCACAGGATTCCTGTTAAAGAGCTATATCAAGTACCACACTGTCCAGTATTCATGCAGCAGTGCTAGAGTGAATGAATGTAAAGCAATGGATTCGTATTATGCTGCTGTACAGAACAGTGCTGTCTTACAAACCCCCCTAGTACACTGCTGTACAAACAACACTACTGCACAGGAATAATACTACATTGCTGTACAAAGAGCACTGCTGTTCAAACAACACTACTGCACAGGAATCCTACTGCACTGTTGTACAAACAGCACTGCTGTACAGGAATCTTGCTACACTACTGTACATACATCACTGCTGCGCAGAAATCCTGCTGTACTGTTGTACATGCAGTACTGCTGTACAAGAATCCTATAACACTGCTGTACAAACAACACTGCTGCACAAAAATCCTACTGCACTGTTGTACAAACAACAGTGCCATACAGAAATCCTACTACACTGCTATGCAAACAGCACTGCTGCACAGGAATCCTACTACATTGCTGTACAAACAGCACTGCAGCACATTAATCCTACTACACCTCTGTACAAACAGCACTGCTGCACAGGAATCCTAATACATTGCTGTACAAAGAGCACTGCTACACAGGAATCCTACTACACTGCTGTACATATGTCACTGCTACACAGGAATTCTACTATACTGCTGTACAAACAACACTGCTGCACAGGATTCCTTCTACATTGCTGTACAAAAAACATTGTTGCACAGAAATCCTACTGTACTGTTGTACAAACAGTAGTACTGCACAGAGAGCACTGCTGTTCAAACAACACTACTGCACAGGAATCCTACTGCACTGTTGTACAAACAGCACTGCTGTACAGGAATCTTGCTACACTACTGTACATACATCACTGCTGCACAGAAATCCTGCTGTACTGTTGTACATGCAGTACTGCTGTACAAGAATCCTATAACACTGCTGTACAAACAACACTGCTGCACAGGAATCCTACTACATTGCTGTACAAACAGCACTGCAGCACATAAATCCTACTACACCTCTGTACAAACAGCACTGCTGCACAGGAATCCTAATACATTGCTGTACAAAGAACACTGCTACACAAGAATCCTACTACACTGCTGTACATATGTCACTGCTACACAGGAATTCTACTATACTGCTGTACAAACAACACTGCTGCACAGGATTCCTTCTACATTGCTGTACAAAAAACATTGCTGCACAGAAATCCTACTGTACTGTTGTACAAACAGTAGTACTGCACAGGAATCCCACGACATAGTTGTACAAACATCACTGCTGCACATGAATCCTACTACACTGTTGTACAAACAGCACTGCTGCACAGGATTCATACTAAACATCTGTACAAAAAACACTTCTGCACAGGAATCCTATTACACTGCTGTACAAAAAACACTTCTGCACAGGAATCCGACTGCAATGTTGTGTAGAATAACACTGTTATACAGAACAATGTTACTGCACAGGATTTTTTCTACACTGTTTAGAACAAGATTATTGCACTGGAATCTTACTACACTGATGCACATGCAGCATTGCTGTATGTGAATCATACTACACTGCTGTACAAACAACACTTCTGCAGAGGAATCCTACTATACTGCTGTACAAGCAGCACTGCTGCACAGTAATTCTGTTACACTGCTGTACATGAATACTATTACACTACTGTACAGGAATCCTATTACACTGCTGTACAGGAATTGTATTACACTACTGTACAGGAATCCTACTACACTGCTGTACAAACAGCATTGCTATACAGGAATCTGATTACACTACTGTAGAAACAGTACTGCTGCATAGGAATCCTGTTACATCAGTGTACAGGAATCCTATTACACTACTCTACAGGAATCATATTACACTGCTGTACAAACAGCACTGCTGCACAGGAATCCTACTACACTGCTGTACAAACAGCACTGCTATACAGGAATCCTATTGCACTACTGTAAAAATAGCACTGCTTTACAGGAATGCTACTACATATTGGACAAACAGCACTGCTGTACAGGAATCTTATTACACTGCTGTATAGGAATCCTATTACTCTGCTGTACAAACACTGTTATAGAGGAATCCTATTACACTACTGTATAAACAACACTGCTGCACAGGAATCCTATTACATTGCTGTACAGGAATCCTATTACACTACTGTACAGGAATCCTATTACACTGCTGTACAGGAATCGCATTACACTGCTGTACAAACAGCACTGCTGCACAGGAATACTACACTGCTGTACAAATAGCACTGCTGTACAGGAATCCTATTACACTGCTGTACAGGAATCCTATTACACTACTGTACAAACAGCACTGCTGCACAGGAATCCTGTCACATTGCTGTACAGGAATCCTATTACATTGCTGCACAGAAATCCTATTACACTTCTGTGTACAGGAATCCTATTACACTGCTGTACAGAGCAGTGTTGCCACACAGACCACAAAAGGTGGACTTTGCAAACGTCAACTTGCTACTACTCATTCACTGAGTCAAAGTCTTGATGCATCTATACAGGAAGATTCAGAGTCCCTGTAATCACAACAACGCAGGTAAAAGCTGCACTCTAAAGCCAAAAACACATCATCCATGGGGCCGGACAACATCCCAGGCTGGGTTTTACACGAACTTCGGAATGAACTGGATCCCCACCTAAGCACCATGTTCAATCACATCCTCACATTAAGCTTTGTGCCTACTGAATGGTGCACAGCAACAGTTTCCCACTCCAAAAAGGGAGAACCACCACTGATCCCAGGAACTATCACCCTATTAGCCTGACGAGCTTGGTCTGTAAGGCCATGGAATGTATCATCATTGAACTCATAAACAAATACATTCGTAACCTCCAAACTCTGGACCCCACCCAGTTCGGGTTTGTGAAAGGTATGTCATGCCTCCTGAACCTGATTGACTTCTTTGAGGCAGTTACCAAAGCAGTAGGCGAGGGTAAGGTGGTTCACACAGCCTATCTTGACCTTGCCAAGGCTTTTGACACCATCCCCCATTCTGGAATTACAGCCAAACTCACTAAACTAGGTATAAATCCCTACATCACAAGATGGGTTGCCAACTGGCTCACTGATATAACCCACACTGTAAAAGTTGCAGACTCCAAATCTGACTTCAAACCACTGACAAGTGGAGTACCACAGGGTTCAGTCCTGGGACCTCTCCTGTTTGGTATCTACTTCTCTGAAGTACAGGCTAACACAGAAGGCCTTTGGCTAATGAAGTTCACAGATTACTGCAAACTAGGAGCCATAGTCGAGTCCCCAAATGATGTGGACATCCTACAGAAGGGCCTCACTGAGACAGATGCCTGGTGTCAGAGCCATGGCCTCAAGCTCAATGCCAAAAAGTGCATTGTCATCCCCTTTGGTAAAAACTCTGTACCCATAAACTACCACATAGGCGGCAGTCTACTTAATGCTGAATGTGTGATAAGAGACCATGGGACCCAGGTGGACAGTAGTCTCTTGTTTGATAATCACATCACCACAGTAGTCAGGAAATCCTTCTATGTGGTACACCTTATCGCAAAAGGGTTCTCATCCAGGAAAAAAGAGATCATTGTTCCTCTCAACACTCATTTGACCCATTATAGAGTACAATGCCCCTTTTGGAATGTACCTCACAAGACATCTGCAGCAGCTGGAAAGGCCACAGAAGTACCTCACAAAGAGGATTACTAGCCTCAAACAGATGCCCTACACTGAACATCTCAAAAAACTTCAACTTTACTCCGTAGCATATCGCCTACTCTGAGGTGATCTCTGCCTAGCATATAAAGCTATGTCAAAGCCAGAGCTGTTGGACATGCTACACCTAAAGAAATCTCAATCCCTCCGAGCTAAATGCTCTAGGGACCTAAACCTTGTCACAAAAATAAACAGGACATGCTGGAGGGATATATTCCTGTCTCAGAGACTTCTCATACTCTGAAACAAGCTACCCATCTATGTCAAGCAAAGTTCCTTGTTAACACTCTTCAAGAAAAATCTTGATGAGTGGATGGGAAATAGGAAATACACCCCAGGGATCACTTCTGTGGCTCTTCTCAACAGGGGGCACAGGATAATAACATTTTTGGGTGGCATAAGCCAGGGAACCTTGTTGGCTAGGCTTACTTATGCCTTTGGGCCAATAGCCTAGTACCTACCTATGAACCTATAAACCTATGAGAAACAAAAGTTTTAAAAATAGCATAAAACGTAGATTTTTGCAGGGGAGTAAGTGCCCATGCATCCCTTGCTAATTAAATATATTAACTCAGTCAGAACATATAAAAAATAATATTGGGGAAAGGGCATATTTCCAAAACCTGAGAATTCTGTTTGGGGAGTACAGCCCCCCATAGGGGGTGCAGTGGGCCTACCCCCTTCAAAAACATTGTTTGACGCAGTGCATGTTCCAAGAAGTAACTCCAGAATATGTGTAAAAATGTGTAGCCTTTTGAGATTCGATGTTACTTTGTAAATGTAACACCAAATTGACCTTATATATACAGCCTAACACAGCAGTGGTGGTGCTGCGGTAGCGTTGTCACCTCACAGTAAGACCTTGTCCTGCTCGATTCTCAGCTAAAGCATCTTCTTTGTGGAGACATGCGTGAATGGGCATACCTTCGTTGAAGGTTGTGCGTCAGAGTTGGCAACTCGGCACGTAAAAATCTACTGCCAATCATTAGTGGACCGGAGTTCCACTGTGGCGACCCCTAACTGGGAAAAGCCGAAAGGCACAACAACATATACAGCCTAACACACACACACATATAAGCCTGAGCAATGCAAGGATGGGGGTGATTGGGGTCATACCTATATGCAAAAATGCCTTTCTCCGATGGTTCCTGAATGGGGTTTCAGAGAGTTGGTTCTGGAGTTTTGGCATTCAAGAAATTAACTGAGGAAATCTCATCATGATTCCAACTATTTGGATCAGTGTGTGGCATTTCAAATATAAAACCAAAATCTGCAGTGTAAATTAAGCATATACAAGCATATACATGAGCCATATAGATTCCCTGCATCTTATATTAGTTTGCAGACTATGCAAAGAGCGAAATAGCTGTTAAATTCATTTTTCCTGTTTGTTTCCCTTTTGACTCACTTAGTATATCTGTTGATTGCCTAGCTTGTCATTTAAATGGAGAAACTTGCAACAAAAACAGTGCAAGTGTTTGTACCCAAAGCTTATTTTCAATGGGCATACCCAAACAACATACCTTTAGTGCCCCAAGTTCTACTTTTGCCACATTCTAATTCAAATAACAGAAACAAAACCTGATGAGACTCTGGAAACTAGTTAAACTGACCACAATGGTATATAAATGTGGAATAAGCCTTTAAGCAAAGATCTATGTAAATGTGGACATCAATGGAGCAGAAGATCCAAGGCAACAAGGATTCACAGCAACACATGTTATATAAGAAAAATGCAAAACAGGTTACTCATTGTGCAAAGTAATAGGGCTAGGATTAACACGTGGCTGACCTAGAGTTCTGCAAAAAGATCATCAAAGTACTACGTTCATCTTTTTAAAGGATATGAAGATTTTTTTGGGTTGTAAGTATAAATATTTGAAAGAAATTCTATTTTTATAATAGAAAACAAAGGACAAAAACTGTAATTACTGTGAAAAAATGGAAAGTGGTTTTACCTCTTGGGTTCTACAGTACTCAGTATGGGGGCTGAACCTTATCAACAATTATACATGTACCACTGTAGAAGGAAGAAAAACCTGTACCTTCCTGCAAATAAAACAGGACCTGACAGAATGAACAACTCTGAGAGGAAAGTATGCATTATTACAGGTTAGCTTAAATCAGGTGCTAAGAAATACAAAGCGCTTTGCCTTGGATGAAAAAATCCTTAAACTGTCTAAATATTTGGGGGACAGTAATTTCAGAAACAATACAAGAATGGGACATTGGATTCATTTTGAATGTAAAAAGCAAAACATCAGTGTGTGTAAAGGCAGACAATTGAGCAAGATTATGGGTCAGGGATATGCAAAGAGTTACATCACTGGAAGAAGGAAAGGAATTACCATACAGTTCTAGTAAATTAGGGTGACCCTCACACCCCTTTTGAATAATATGCACATTCCTGTCATTTTAAAGACTTTGACAGGATGCAAACATGTCAAAATGGCCAACAAAATGAGACATGGACGGTATTAACATTTGGTGGACTCTGTATAGATTAACTTGTAATATACTGACTTATTGTCAGAAAGAGAAATGTAAAGTGCAGTTGTGTGTGTGTGTGTGTGTGTGTGTGTGTGTGTGTATATGTGTGTGTGTGTGTGTGTGTGTATATGTGTGTGTCTGTGTGTGTGTGTGTGTGTGTGTGTGTGTGTGTGTGTGTGTGTGTGTGCGTGTGTGTGCATGTGTGTATGTGCATGTGTGCACGTGTGTCTGTGTGTGTGTGTGTGTGTGTGTGTGTGTGTGTGTGTGTGTGTGTGTGTGTGTGTGTGTGTGCACGTGCACATGCTTGTGTATGTGTGTGCATGAGTATGTGTGCATGTGTGTGCACATATGCATGCATTTGGGTTTGTATTTGCTTATGTTTGATGCTGTTTGGTTAGACTCAGAGGTTATGTGAGGAAGTATTTTTTCAGGAGGATGATTATATATGAATGCAACAGCTTTCCTCAGAAAGTGGTAGAGTAAAAAATATGTCTGTGGGAATTTAAGGTGGCATACGACAGACATACGGCTGCCTTGTATGACACCAGAATGAAATACAGTGCAAGCTAGCCTTTAAATGCAGTTTAACCATGGGATAATAACGGGCATACAAGGTGAGTCAAATAAGTTCCTATCCGTTATTTTATGTGTTTCATTGTTTAAGCTTACTAACATTTTATTGTTTTAGAGAAGCCATAAAAGAATATTTATCTCAATGTGCCTGACAAATAATATGTATTTGATGAATTGACATTAAGTGTTAATTAACCATGACTGAAAATCAAACCAATGCATTGTGTGATTTTATTCTCCATTTGCTAAGTTCTATTTTGCTTTTCAAATGTCAATACCTGAATAATATGCCAGCCTACGTCACATAAGAGAAAGTTGTTAATGCCTCTACAGAGTATAATAATTTATGCTAATGACAAAAGCAACATCTGGTACACTTATAGACTAAAGATATGTTCAATAAACTGGCATGGCAGGTCCTTAAACTAAGCATTAGAATGTTTATTGTTTTGTTTGCCTCTTAACAGCATTGATTCGATATAACCTATACCTTATTTGAACTAATATGTCTGGGGACAGTTCTCATTGGTTAACATAATTATTTTGGTATAGTGTCTTGTGATTTGCTATGAATACACCATCCATTTTAGTCTAAAGAATGTTTTGGACTCTTACACAAGGTAAGAACAAAATATGTCCCACTTCAGTGTTGAAATCAAGCGCTGACTAAGGAATACTGTCCTCTATATGTAACAAAGTTAAGGAAATGTACTCATACCAAGCAGGCAGAAACACATGAGAATACTTCCTCTTTATTAAAGAAAACTAAAAATTTCATTTTTCTTTCTTCAGGCTGAAATTTTCCATGTTAACAACTCAAACATTTCTTTGATTTCGCCACTGCTGTCTCCATTTGGGAACTGAATAGCATCAGAGACTTGATTATGAAATAGACAGTCCCAAAGCAAATTAGAAAACGTAGGTTTTCAGAGAAGGGTCAATCAGCAGCCCAGGAACTCTCATTCATGATGTTATAAAGTTAAAAGTCTGATTAGTAATATCTGAACGTGGGAATCTACTATAAATGTTTACCTTAAAAGATTCACAGCTTATGCTAAAAAAGATGTACCAACAAAAAATTGAATACATTCAAAAGAGTGAACACTGTATATATTCAGTGTTGTAACAGTTATGTAATTTCTTTTAATAGTGAGCAAGCATAATTCAGCTATGTAATCAGTTTAATGTTTTCATTTATATATTACTATTAAAATGACATTAGAAGCACAGTATAAACTTTAATAGAAAAATATTCTAATGACTTGTTTCTCGATGCTCCCACTATCAGAGAAATATAGTTAGATTTCAGCATAAAAAGTCACAGTGTAAAACTTAATTATTCAGTTTGAATATCTAAAAAGCACTGAGAATAAGTTTTTAAAGAAGAAGCCTACTCTGCTGAGGGAAGTTAATTTCACCTTTGTAGTTTGATAAAGCTGCATTTTGAGTAAACATTAGCAAAAGGACAGTAAAGCTGCCCTACATGACATATGTCACTGCACCACAGAAAGTAGTCACGATTATTTAATAAACATCCATTACTCCAACTCCAAATATGCACACTGATCGATAAACTGATTACTCAGTCCAATGCCTGTCATTGCACAGCACAGAAAGATAAAAACAGGGCCCAAATCACTTACTTATAGTGAATCTCATTACATTATCCTATATATCTTTCAACAAATATTGCATTTTTAATCTACATTGTTCTGAATATGAGTCTTAATGATTTGGAATTCTCTCCTTATTAGGTATAGCAAGTAGATACCAAGTCAGAACATATAAAAAAGTGTTGAAAGCTAAGTTGTTGTTGAAACTGCCTACCAGTATAAAGAAGTTATCACATTAATACATTTCCATCTCTTCTAACGTCTTGATTTAAGTTATGCTGTCTGTTCTTCTTACTGGTTTTCTTGTAGATATATTATTCTACAATTGCAAGTTATAAGTAAAACTAACATTGTCCTGTGTTCATTAAAGTTTGTTACACTGATTTTTTTATTATATACGCCATTACTTTGATAAGGTTGTGTCTGAAAAAAGTTCTCTTGGGATCCAGTTCATTTTCATGTAAAGTAGATAATAAAGTAAGAATAAATACATAAGTTCTGTGATCCCTGCGGGGTACAGACTAATTAATAATGCAGTGCAATCCTCCAATCATTCCACATCTTGTTATTAGTCATACCTACAAAGGGCAGGTATCTTCCTGCCAGGGCTACTTGCTTCTTTCTTAATTACAAGCAAATGCTGTCAAAAGTGAAGACTTTGGGAGCTACAAATACCTGGAAGAGTATTCTTATGAATGCAATCCTAGACACATTTACAACTATTGATTATAGGTTAACAGGATAATCATTACCAAAGATACGAGGCAAAATCAACCTAAACTAACCTGCACAACCTGTGGAGTGTAGCTAAATTGCATTAACACGCTCAAACATTTGCCTCTTTACTTTAAAACTTTTTTATAAGCAAAAAGCTGTTTTACAAGGGAAAAAGACCCATTTAAATGCAAGAATATTCTGCATGCTGTCATGTAGTCACAAAACCTAGAAGAAGCCTTAAGAGACAGTCAGTATAATTCTCTCTCTCTCTAATACAGCCCAGTCATAAAACTACTGTAATAAAAAGCATTCTGAAAGACAGTGCCAGCCACTTGGTACAGACTACCAAAGGAATTAAAAGTCTACCTTCACTGAAAGACATCAAATATAATATTTGCAAATCATTGGAAAGGCAAAACATGCAAATGTTTCAGGGATAATGCCTAAAGTACTATGGGTTTCATCTATAAAAATGTTGCTATTTAATGAGGTTCATACTAAGCTAATTGCCCTTGCAAGCCATTTTAAGCCTAGCCAATTATTGCTTGCGAGACTCAAACCCTGCACTTTGTGTTTGTAAGGCAAGCACCTTAACCATTAGGCCACCATAGCTCACTTTATAACAGCTTAAATACCATTAACAAATGGATAATATTCCTGATGAATAGTTTCAGGCTTATATAAACTGTATCTAGCCAACTATTGTGTTTATAGTGTACATATCATGCTTTGCTTGCCTATCTTAGTCACACTGGTGTTTCAGCTATAAGTTATTTCTTCAACAACTGCTGGGTGGCCTAATGGTTAAGGTGTTTGCTTTACAAACACAAGGTACAGGGTTTGAATCTCACAGGGGATACCTGGCTAGGCTTAAAATGGCTCACAGGGGCAGTTAGCCTAGTACTAACCTATGCTATTATATTCCAGATTATACAACTGTATGCTGTGGTAATTGCTGCCAGAGCATGTTTTAAAGGAGTTATTAAACCAGTCCACCTACCTGCACCTGGTGTACAAATAGCCAATGAATTAATAAATAATTAAACAGATAATATGTTAAAGAAATCATACTTTGTTCTCATTCATTCTTGATGCTATGTGTCAGAATCATAACCGACCTGAACAAACAGGACTGATATTAAACAAAGTACTGTTGCTTCGGTTCTAACACGGGCTTAAACCCCAGATCCCTGTCTCTTCAGGAGTTTGTCTGATTAACAAAAAGTTCTAGAGGTATCTCTTTATGTTTTATTGTAGTCATTATGTGCTATCCAATAACTAAGATATGGTTTGACACAAAATGTTGATAGGTTTTGAGTTTGCTATGAGGGGAATCTTAAAATTGCTCAACTGTGTTTAATCATGTGAAAATAGCTCAGCTGCATTTTACAAAGTATTTGCATCCATGAATGAGCTTTGGTATAGAGCTTAGAATGTTAACTTTCTGATTATCTTTTCCTGTGAATGACTCAGTGTCTAAGATGCTTGCACTTGACATAAATGCCATAACTCTCCTTCAAGCTCTCCTTCTCTAGACTTCTTGCACATTGGTGTGAACGCGCATAGTTTCATCTGTCCTCATTGAATGTCCATACTCTCATCTGTGCCCCATTAAATGCCCATGGTTCCATCTGTTCCCCATTGAACTTGCATAGTTTCATCTGTGCCCCATTGAATGTCCATACTTTCATCTGTGCAATTGAATGCCCATGGTTCCATATGTGCCCCATTGAACTCCCATAGTTTCATCTGTGCTGCATTGAACTTGCATAGTTTCGCATGTGCCCCATTGAATGCCCAGTTTCATCTGTGCCCTGTTGATTATTCATAATTTTATCTGTGCCCCACTGAACTTCCATAGTTTCATCTGTTCTCCATTGAATGCCCATAGTTTCATCTGTGCCCCACTGAACGCCTGCAGTTTCTTTTCTGCCCTATTGAGTGCCCATAGTTTCATCTGTGCCCATTGAATGCCTATAGTTTCATCTGTGCCCCATCTTGTTTGTCATATAAAGTACATGCCTTCTATTCTCAGATCTATAAACCTCACTCCAAATATCCATTTACAAGCTCATCCCCATGTAAGAATCTAATAAATCTTGGGTTTATATTAAACCATTGAATGCTTAGAAAAGCGAACGATGGTTTATCGACCCCATGTAAGCAAAAGCTTACAAACTCGAACGCTTACAACAGCGATTTTTTTCCAAGGGAAAACAAATCGCTGTTCAAAAAAAAAAAAAAAAAAAACACTTAAAACATAACATAAAGTGGGGGCCTTCGCCCTCCACACACCCACTACTTAAATATACCGACTCCAAGATCACACTACAGTGATGAAAATGGCAAAGTAATGGACACAGCCAAGCGATTTCTTTCCCAGGGAAAGAATCCACTTATATGTCGCTTCTTCATTTTGCCTTCTTGTCTTTTCAAGTTCGACCAAGACACATTTGAAAGAATGCGTCTTCGGTCATCTAATAGGAACCCTAAATCTCCTGTGACTTACATGCAAGAATAAATATCTTAATTGTACACTTCAAGCAGGAAGCCAGTAACTCACCAACACAACTAATACAGTGATCTGATACGTTATCTCTGCTACCATGCAGGAAGCTAATAACCCATCAGTGTATTACACATAAAAGTATAACACCCAATGTATGCACTACATGCAGGAATCTAGTACTCTGACTGTGCACTGCATGCAGGAATTCACAATATCACCTGTCTGATGCATTTAAAAATGCAATACTTTAACTGTGCCTAGCAAGCAAAAATCCAATAAGGCTCCTGTGTCTTGTATGCATGAGTCATATATCTCACCTGTGTCCTGCGTAACTAATATCCTGGCTCAACTCCGGGTGCGGGGCTAAGTATGAGAATGAGATGTCCCCTGAGTCTATGAAGAATAGTGACCCTTTCCCTGCAGATTTAACCAACTTAATGCGAATAAAATGGTGTGCCGACAACAAGGAACTGTTAACCTTCTCACATGGTAATAAGTAAAATACAGCTAAAAAGGCATTGCTGAAAGATGGCTCTGCAGCTTTCTGTTGAATAAGTACTGTTATTTTTTGATATTAAATAAGTAGGTGAATTGACCAACAAATGACTATTTTCAGACTCTCGTGTAAGAGCAAAGTGTCTTACACATACAGCCTACGCTTGTGAGTCCATGGATTTTTGACCTTAGAAGTATCTATTCAGATGTAATTTTTTTTCCATAAAGAAGCACACCTGGCCTCAAACCTAATAAAATATTTCAGTGTCTTAAGTTTTTTTTGTGTCTTTCGGCTTTTCCCGGTTAGGGGTCGCCACAGTGGAACTCCGGTCTGCTAATGATTGGTAGTGGATTTTTATGTACCGGGTTACCAGCCATGACACACAATCTTCAACGAAGGCACGCCCCATTCACGTATGCCTCCACACAGAAGACGTTCTAACCGAGAGTCGAACGGGACAACGTCTTGCAATGAGGTGACAACGCTACCGCAGCACCACCACCGCAGTTTTATTTCAGTGTCTTAAGTTTAATTTGCCAGCGTTATCATTCACTTCCATGGTTTTGTAGAGCTTGGTAAATCCATCTCTAACACTGAGACAAGGATGCACCCTGTACTGAAGGGATATATGTAGAGTGATAGAGAGATGTGTGTTTGTATGCATGTGTGTATCTGTAACCACATACATTTATATGTATATATAGAAAAATATATATTTGTACATATCTGAGTGTATGTTTGTGTGTGTGTGTATTAGATATATATATATATATATATATATATATATATATATATATATATATATATATATATATATATATATACACACACACACACACACACACACACACACACACACACACACACACACACACACACACACACACACACACACACACACACTCACATTTATACATACAGAAATATTCTGGAATACTCAACACATTTACCAAATGTGGATACATGTGGATACATGGATGCAGTACAGAGGCAAGGTGATTATGCATGTTGATATATATGACTGTACATGTGTGTATGCAAGTGTGCATTCAAATACTGATATGAATGAGCGTGTGCAATGTATGTGTATGCATGTACACACATCATGAACAGGTAGATATTGGTATGAATGAGTGTATACGTACATGTGCATCCAACATATTGGCATATATGCTCACATATTTTGTATTTGTCTGCATGTTTGTTTCTATAAGTGTGAATGTCAATGGCTGGATGGCTGGATGAAACATGTCTATATGTGTATGTTTAATGTGTTTCTTGTATGTATAAGTGATCCTGTATGTTTTTCTGTATTTGTGTGCATATAATGAGTGTAGATGTCTGTGAGTATGCATGCATAATGCTGGGCATACATATGTTTATGTAAGTATAAATCTGTATTTAAGCATTTGCGTGTGCACATGTGTGTGTGTTTTTATATGTTTGTGCTTGCGCAAGTGTGTTGGTATGCATGAGTGTGTACACGTGTGTGAGAGCATTTTATATATGTGTAAATGCTTGTGCATTTTGTATCTGTACATATGTGTCTTTTATGCATCCCTATATAAATGCATACATGCAAGTATATTTAACTTTGGAATATGTGTGCATATAAGCTTTCATGTATCTCTGTGTGATTCTACTTGTGTAAATTGTGCATATGTGTGTGTGTTTCTCTGTGTGCACACATGTGTTTATATACATGCATCTTTGTAATGTGTATGGAGGTGAGCATATATATGTATGTTTTTGTGCATGCATGCATATGCTAATATATGTTTGTGTACACGTGCTTTTCAGTATGTATGCAGGCGTTTGTCTATGTGTGTGCACTAATGCAAATACTTGTGTAAATATATGTCTGTGAATGTGATTTATACCTCTATGTATTGTTATGTATGTGCTTGTGTGTGCGTGTGTGTGTGTGTGTGTGTGTGTGTGTGCGCGTGTGTGTGTCTGTGCGTCTGTGCATGTGTGCGTGTGTGCATGTGTGTGTGTGCGTCTGTGCTTGTGTGTGTGTGTGTGTGTGTGTGTGTGTGTGTGTGTGTGTGTGTGTGTGTGTGTCAGGAAGGGTAGGAAGGGTATGTTGCACATGTTAGAGTTATATGAGGTTGCTGTGTTATGTGAACTAAATGGAGGTTTCAGGTTGTGTCAGGTCAAAATACTTCTTTGTAAATACGTCTATTTTTTTTTTTTTTTGAGCTACACATCACAGGTTTGATTATTTTAACCTTTCAGGCCAATTAAACTGCAGGATAAATTTTAAGTACAGAAACCAAATTGTGTGAATAATAACATAATTCAAACAAGGTAGCAATTATATTTAATATCAGTTTTTTGCACACAAGTCTGAAGCAATTTATGTAAACTTCAGCTGCTGAGCTTACTGTTTCCGAATAATTATCCTGTAAAGTACTGTCATTCCATCACATATAAAGTGAAAGCTCTACAATGCCAGCTGCATAAGCTGTGGAACAAAGAACTTGTTCATATATTGTCAATGTCAAACTGCACATTTACACCATTTAGCCCAATAAGTGTGTCAGAAACAGTATAATCAAAGGTCTCTCCCATATTCGTCATATTTTGTCCTTTTAATACAAACTTAAGGCAGGGCCCACAAATTACTGTTTTCCTTCTTCACTACTGAGCATAATATTATAGCTAAATGCAAAAAGAAACAGAAAGTTTTGGAGAAGAAGTAAAAATGATAACGAAATCCATAACCCTGAGCTATAGATCTTCTTTATTCCTTTTGGCTTTTCTCATTAGTGGTCACCACAGCAGAACAATGGTCTGCAGAATGATTAGCAGTGGAGTTGCCAGCCCAATGCCCAACCTTTCACAAAAGGAACACACATGTGCACCTAGGTCCAATCCACCTACAGCATGTTTTTGGGATGTGGGAGGAAACCGGAGCACCCGGAGGAAACTCATGTGACTGCAGGGAGGACATGCAGACTTCGCACAGAAGGTACCCCAGCCGAGACTCAAACTGGAAAATGTCTTTGTGTGAGGTGTCAATGCTAACCACTGCACCACCATGGCCACCCAACCCTGAGTTACAGATGATTAACAATATTTGTTCATAATGCAGAAAAGGATAAAAACAACATGGAAGAAAGGCTTCTTGTGCATAATTTACACTTTCTTAAGGTGTAGATGAATTCAGCTAAGGCAATGTGTTTCAGTATTGCCCTGAATTAAGCAAAATGCTTAAAATGGTGTCTGAGAAATTCTGAAAATAAATGTTTTCCATAGAAAGGAAAGGTCTCCAACACCAGCATGGAGGGAGCTTTCTCCCTCAACCATCATTTTGTAATATACAGCTTGTTCAAAGATGGCAGTAGCTGACTTGCTATGGACAAAACCTACAGTTCAAATGCTAGTGATTTTCACTGTCAGTCTTTCACCATCATGATTGTTGTCTCAATACTTTTTCCCACATGTATCTTACCCTGTGACGGGTTTTTGCTCCTCGGTGTTTTGTGTTTTACTCATTAACTTGTAGATTTGCTATTGGCTTGGCGTCCCTGTGTTGCAGTGAATTACATGTGATTTAGGATGTCTTCTCAATGACTTTACACTACAGCCATGTATCTAGTGAATCTTACATTGTGTTAATGGCCATGCTAATTCCATCAATTAAACTTTGTCTTCCTTACCTTATTTTGACTATTGTGTGCAGAGGTGGTATTACTGGAGTTTGGGGAATCCAGTTTGCAATTATATCAAGCCATTACCTGAGCCTATCAACCTGGGAGGCCTTCCACCGGGATGCACTACACAACGTGGACTTTATTTTCCAACCGGGTTTCCTGGTGAATTGACATTAATTGTATAAGGGCAATCTAAAGTCTGTACCTTAAGGTAACTTCCTGAATCCAGGTACACAAAATAATTTATTAAGGTGCTTTCCTAAGGTATACTCTGCTTTAGAATCCTTGATCATTTTTATGCCTTCCAAAGTACTAAACAGGGAAGCAAAAGCACTTGGCAAGATTCTGAAAGCTAGAATAAATGTGATTTAGTGTTTCATTTTTTTACTGTTCAGCTGATAATTGTTCACCTGTAGTCACTATTCTGGACTGAAGATGAATGGTGTACAATATGATAAGAGCCCGTTGGAGCAGACGTTTCCAGACTTTCTAACCCTGTAGATGTACACAGATTTTGTGTTAACTTTTTCCTGGCATAATAACTGGTAAGCAGTATTTCATATTTGTTGAGCAATGCGTTTTAATTCTAAAGCCCTGTGGAGGGCTAAGGTTTCATTCTGATATTGAACTCTTTTGCACTACCTGTTTCTTTTTGCAAATGTGTTCGCCTGTGATCTTGCTATGCTGAGTGCCATCTATTATATCATTTGTATACTTTTTCTAGCCTTGGTACACTGATCATTTTTATAGGTTTTTACTGTTTGTTACTTTTAGTGCTTTATCTCCATTTCACTTATTTAGTAACACTGCTTAGAAAACAAGACTGAGGTAAACTTGAATTGAATTAAAAGCATCTGTGAGGTCACTGCATCTTGGGGACAAGGCATTTGCCCAGTACAAGGACCCACTTTGGGGAACCAGGATTCAAGAAGAATTAAAAAAAAAAAAAAAAGAGAGAAACAGTAAATATTTATTGATATAACTAATGCATTTATAAACTTCTGCAACCTAATAGATTTAGATAATCGCTCCTAAATATATGATGGAATGCTGAAAATATTTATCTTAAAATGGAGAAAACCAAGATTAGATGACACATTACCTGCCGATTGTAAAAAGCATATACACGAGGAATTAAATCCATGTAGTCTGCACCTTAAGAAGGTTTTCCTGAATCCAGGTATACAAAAAAATGAATTAAGGTGCTTTCCTAAGGTATACTCTGCTTTAGAATCCTCGATAATTTGTTATCCCATTCAAAGTACTAAACGGGGAAACAAAAGCAAGATTCCGAAAGCTAATATAAATATGATTTACCGCATGTGCTTCCTCGAGGGTAAAGACATTTTTAGAAGACTATAATAGATCACTATGAGATTTCTCTAGTAAATGTGGAATGAATGGAGAAAATAAAACAGCTTTGTATCAGATATATCTTTTTTTGATACATAAAGGCAGTTGTTCCTTATTAAGGTTTTGAAAGGGTTGAATTTTAGGCTAAACTACATGAAATGGTGCTGTACTTGTTTCCAAATCTCATTCTCCTTTAATCCTTTATGACCGATTCCCAAGGCCACTCAAGCCACCATGAAAAATAAAGACAGTGTTAGCGATTATTTTCGCTCCTTGTCCTTATATTCATTATCATCGAGAAGCTGGCAGCTAGGCTTAGCGAGGTTAGTGACACGGTGCCTGCCGTATATAACGGCAATATCTTTAATTTGTTCACCGATAAAAAGTATTCTTATAACTCAAGTCCTCTGCTGATGACATTCAAGGAATAAGAGAAACATAAGAACATGTTTTTATACCAATATTTATATGGAGTCCACTGTTAACGATAAATAAATAATGTATGTATGCACATGTATGTATGTTAATCACTTTTCTTTGGACATCTACTCCACCTGCTTCCATTCCATGCCATTCTTTTTCTTCTATTGTCATCATACATAGGACACCTTACCTCCCCAGCTCATTGGTTTACCGACATTTTTTCAAATCTTCCTGTTGTACAAACTGTTATGTCTCTTATGGTCATTTCAGAGGTAATCTTAAGTTACTGACTTCTAGATGAAAAAACAAAATATGCAGCTCCATGGCAATTGTATTATCACAATTCTCAGAGCTTTGTCCACTTCCAGTCCTTTCTGTTCAAGACCAAAACTGGTCACTTTTCTTTTACAGCTATGTAATTAAGGCTAATATACATAACACAAGCAGAAGGTCACAAATCAAAATGGAAAGGGATAATGATAAAATGGGGTGGGGGGATTTCATGAAATAAGGAGAGATTAAGATTTTGGATGCATGCAGGAGAATAATGACAATCATACAGAATATTGTATTTATAAAGTAGAAAAAACTTTTCTAGGAAATAAGCCTACGCAGGGATGGAGAAAGAAGATTGTTATCAGTATGGATGACTGCATGTAGGGTCATACAAAATTGGTAAGAGGGAGCTGTAATTTATTGGAGGCAATTAGGAAAGAAACCAAGCAACACAAAGATAATAGAGCTGGATAAGACCAAGTGGAAGTTTGGACTGCACGTTAGAGTGAGGCCTCCTTACCTTATCCTGCGCACTCCTAATCTACATTGAATGTACAGCTTCTTTTAAGAGTGCAGCACTGACATAAGCTGTGATACCACACCTGCTCTTCATATTTCTAAAGGTATTTATTGCAGGTATATACACATATCTTACAAACATGGCAATGGTGTGACTGGAAGATACAAGCAGACACTTTCCCATTCACTTTAATACTATTTAAACATACATGTCCTGGCTACAAGGTGGTTAGAATAATGGTTAAGGTGTTTTCCTCTAAAACACAATTTACAGCGTTTGACTCTTGCTAGGCTTAAAATGACCCCTCAAATGGCAGCTAGGCTAGTACTTACCTATGAACCTACGAAAAAACAATATGCGGAAAATGACCAGGCCCTTACCTCCGTCAGCCTAATAGACAGTGTGCATTTCATGCTGCCAGTAGGGGGTGCTGTATTGTGCTAACATTCATAGGTAGTTACTAAGCTTGCAGTCCAGAGGACCATTGAGAAGCCTAACCCAAATTCTGAGCTCTTCATAAGCACCATTTGATTAAATGACTTGCTCAAGGTCACAGCAGACAAATGAAGGTTGAGTGAATCAGGCACTGTACCACACAAACTACAGTTTACAGCCTTAACCTTCCACAACAAGTACCAGAAACACTGCATTAAAGAGGCAGTCTAATAGCATTCATTAAGGAAATGAGCTATAAATGAACTACATCTTAATGATGTAATTTTGAGCCCTACAGTCATTTCCTTTGTATACTCTGTGATTCACAGCATACCCGCGGTAGAGGTGCTGCGGTAGCATTGTCACCTCACAGCAAGACGTTGTCGCATTTGATTCTCAGCTAAAGCGTCTTTTGTGTGGAGGCATGCGTGAATGGGCGTGCCTTCATTGAAGGTTGTGCGTCAGGGCTGGTAACTCGGCACGTAAAAATCCACTACCAAACATTAGCGGACCGGAGTTCCGCTGTGGCGACCCATAACCGGGATAAGCAGAAAGACACAACAACAACAAGAACTCTGTGATTCACAGCATAGCTTTTAATCAAGGCAAGACTTATGGATAACCACTAAAAGCAGGACACTACATACACAGACCTTACCTGATTAACATAAAACAAAAGTGTATAAAAATAAGCAACATGTTGTGTACCACAGGCCTCAATCTATATGCATTTTACATTAAAAAGTAATAAATGCTAGCAGTTTTGCAAGGCAGTACTGCTGGTGTAATCCACATGCCCTCATATATATCACTGATGTGTCATGGTCCAGCAATCTAGTCACTAAATAATTAAAACAAGTTCATTTATTATGCTATCTAGTTAGTTAATTAGCTTTGTTCTTGTTCACCAGGTTAGTCTCATTAAGGCAGGTGGCCCATTTTCAGGTTAAAAACAAAATATTTATATTGGCCAGGAGTAATCTACCCATAACCTAATGAATTATATTTTTCTTTTCAATACATTTTTATAAAGGAAGATACTTAATGTGTCGGAGAGATTTAATTTGATATTTTTGTATTTATTTTTTCAAAATCTGGTTAGGAATGTGCAGTGATGCAGAGCAATGAACTCTACAATATTCTTGAAGAAATAGTGTCAATTTTGATTAGAATTTATAATTTCATAATGGTTGTTTGATATTTATTTTTGTTGTTTTATATTTTATTTTGTTGTTTTTTTTTTTTTTTTTGGTAAATTCATGTGTTCTTCTTTATGTATTAGATCATATCTTATGGATAGCATTATAACCCCCCAACACCCCCCCCCCCACACACACACGTATACACCTTTCATTTTTTTGACTGCCGTGGGATCTTTCATAATGACCTAAGCTGATAAGATCTCATTTTAACATCTTAGCTGTACTAAGCGGGACCTCATTTTAACATCTTAGCTATAGTAGGCAGTGCCTGCTTTTAACATCTTAGTTCTAGTAGGTGGGACCTTATTTTAACATCTTAGCTCTGATAGGTTAGGCCTCTTTTTAACATTTAATATTTCATCTGTTAGGTAACACCTCAAGAGTGCAGCACCCCCCTCGCCTTTCACTGCACCGCAGTTTCAGATTCTGAAGATCCCTGCATCTGGTGTGGGTATAGAGCAAACAAGTGTATGACTCTTAACAAAACAAATTGATTCAAGGGGTTGGGTTTTTTTATTAAACCAATGCCAACAATAGAAAAAGTAAAAACCTGAATGTTAGAAACCATTTTTACTTCAAGTAACAGTAAAGTTGCTGTCATCCTGCATTTCCATTCTTTTAGAGACAAACATGTATATACTTCTTAGCCAAGTCCCTTCTGGTTTAACAAAGTGATGATGCATGAAAGAAAAACCTGAGATGCAAACATCCAACATTATTTCCATGGAACAGAATGTTGACTAAAGCCTCTGATCCACTGTTATGGTTTCAGTACTTACAGTGGACAGCACTTTTCTCAGTGCTGTAATTCCTTTTCTAAAGAAATATCATCATTCACCTTTTGTACACCTTTAGAATCTCTAAATGTTCTTTCGCCAACAGTAAAGGCTAACAGAATGACCTAGAGATAAAATGCAATTCCTGTTTCAAAATGAGATTCCTTTAATGCATTAAGGCAGACAGTCCACATTTGATTTTTACTTTATCAGTACACACACTGATGGCTGTAGACATCTGAGCTGATAAGCTAACAAATCAGCCCTAAATGAAAAAAAATATGATCATACATAGCCTGTTTACAAGCTTTGCTCAACTAATGTTTGACCCAAAGAAAAGCAATGTATAAAACAGTACATAAACAAAGATTTTACCTAAAATCTTGTACAAGTATAATATAATATAATATTTGATGCTGTTTCCAGGCATGAAGTTATTTGGTCAATTTTCTGGGAATGTGCTAGGAAGAAGGGGTTAAATGTTAATGCTATTATGGCATTCATATGTGTTTAAAGTTCATCACTGCTGTAAAACCTGGAGGAAATAGGTCCGAGTTCCATTACCAGATGCATTAGGTGTCTGGCAGTTAGCACAGCGGCTTAAGGCTTTGAGCTGTTAATGAGTTAATTCCTGTTTTCCAAGGTTTGATGCTTTCAGCCTCCATTGATACAGGAAATCCCCTGAAAAGAGACGCACGTCCACTGGGTTTACCCAATTAACAAAAAACTAAAAATAATTAATACTAAAGAGTGTTTGTTTTACAAAACTAATGAAGGAGAAGTTATGCAAACAGAATGGCTATAGATTTTGGTCTTAAAGAACAGCTCTTGTTTGATTCCTTTCTGAACACCTTACATCACTGAAGCCTACAATTCTAACTATACACAAAAAGGGTAAAAACACAAAATACTAAAGGAAAACATTTGCATCTTAAGACAAAATATCTGAAAAAGGAATCCTTTTTCATTAGAATATCATTTCATATCCTTTCACGCTCCCTTTTTATTGATACAAATACATGCCTGATACAGCAATGACATCCATAGGGCTTTCCTCAAGAGACTGTTATATCTTAATCCCTTTGTTTCTCAGTGAACTATTTTGCTGAATGCCAGTACAAGCAAGATTCACCCCTCCATACCCCACTGTGTTTTCTTACAGCTGAGTGGACTGTGAATTACCTATTACAGTTCCATCTAACAACACCGGGCTCCATAAAATATTTGCTTACCTTCGTCAGCTAACAATCAATTTCTCCACTGATCCGTAACTGCACTCTTTCTCACCCATCATTGTTCAAAGTGATTCAATTGAAAATGTCTACAGTTTGCTCTCTGTGTCTACATGTTGCATCTGCTCTCGTTTCTTTTCTTTCTTCATATTATAGCAAACAGCAGTTCTTTGCAGGGCACTGAAGTTCAAATGAAAATAACTGTACAAGATGTGTAGTGCTCCAGTGGATTAAGTTTTACAGAGAAAGACCGTACTTTTCCAGCACTAACTTTTGTCATGCTTTCATCAAATCGTTTTCAACAAGATGATGCCACTTACTGTGTTGAGGAAATTTATATTTGTTTAATTTTTGTTTCATCAAATATGATCTGTCTTACTCAGCCCACACATAGTCACTGCTTGTACTTTGTTTTTGAGCATAATATGTTATGGCCATATGCAGTGTGCCACTTTGGTTCTACCACTAGGAGCTACTGCAGTAACATCATGTCTTTATGCTAATATTTAGGAACAGCGTATCTAAAGACCCTCCATAGTCTATTGTTTTGGGAGTCAGTTAAACAAATCTGATAAGTTCCGATGATATAACATTACCGTTGTAACCCCATGGTGACTTAAATTCTGTGCCACTCTTGTCACTAATGTTGACGGGTAAACTACTGAACTCAGTAGTAGGGGAAGTCACAGAGAAGACAGTGATGGAGAAATAGTGGGGGAAATTATTGTTTTCATGGAGAATACAATCTGGGATAAGAAAACAAACATGGGTTTGTGAAAAACAAGTCATGTAACTCCAACCTGATTCAATTTTATTACTGGGGTATATTGCAACTCGACAAAGAAAATACAGTCAATATATATCATAACTTCAATTAAGCCTTCAATTTGGCCCATCACAGAAAGCTGACAAGCAAAATAAACAGATATGGAGTAGGAGAAAATTTGCGTAAATGGGGAGAAGGGATATAAGGTGACAGGAAGTAAGAAGTAGATATTGGGGGATCTTTTCAAAGCAACAAAATGTTGTTAGAAGGGCATGATAAGGATAAGTCATGGAATTACCAACATTTTGAAGGCCACTGACAACAGGATAGGACTACATGTTTACTTAATTGTGGAATTATGGATATAAAAAATGATTGCTACCCAATGTACTACATGCAATTTCATTACAGAGTTTTCTTCCTAGGCCTCCATTGAAAAGAGGTTTTGCCCAGTCAAATTTTCTAGTCAATAAAGATAACTGCATAAAATATACAAACATATGTGTAGCACAGTTAGATGGAAGACACAGCTGAGAATTGTGGCTACAAATTCTAAGGGAGTTAAGGGGACTGGCCGATATGGATGATCAGTAGTGTAATGCAGATAAGTGCAACATACATCAGCTGTATTATAGCAATAAGCAAGTTGAAGGACAGTTGGGTGAGTGACTCTCAAAAGCACAGTTAAGAAAAGTGGTGCAGGATGGAAATAACAGCAATGAATCAGCAGGTAAAAACAAATAAAGCTGTAGCCAATCCCAGTAAAGTGGTGGCCTGTATCCCTAAAACAAAAGACTCCATGAAGGGAAAGTGAATTGTCCCACTAGTAATCGCTAGTTAGACCTTAGTTGGAGTATTGTGCTCAGTTCACGTTCTCAAGGAGTAAAGCCATCAGATTAGTTAAGAAGGCACAAAGAAGGGGTACTGGCATCATAAAGGGACTCATAGGCAAGATGCACAAGGAGGAGTTCTGGGGGCAAAATATATTTCCATTTGTGGATAGGCAAAAAAAGGGAAGCCAATATACTGATGCAACGCACTAGGAAGATAAAGTGATAGCTTACAGCACAAGAGGAAAGGCAGAGGTGGTAGAAGGAAGTATGCCTATAAATTTAAGGCAAAATAGTTCAGCTTAGATATTAAAAAGTAATCTATTCACAGAAAAATATACTATAAACATAGAATAAACTACTTGACCAACTTGTGAAATGCAAGACTGCAGAGGTGCTGAGAGTGACGTTGTAAGAAAATGTGATAGGATGAGCAAGTGAAAGCTACTAGCTGAGTAAATAGGACAGACTCCATAGATAACTTGCCATTTTCTGTTGTCACTGCTGTGAAATGCAATGTAATTAATGTCTTTATTCAGAATGCCATTGCTCTTCCAATCAAAGAGATTAAATGCATTGCTTTATACTTTACTTCCTCTTCTATTATTATCCTATCATCTCATAGATTCATTGGTGTTTACAAGGCTAACAACCACAAGGGCCTTTTTAAGCATAGTTATGCATCCCAGATCTCTGATAAGTTCTGGTACCCTTGATAAGTGTAAGCAGGGGCTTGGGACATGAAACATTTACAAGCAGGGGACTGGGAGATCAACCATTTACAGGATGCCTGTGTCCATTAAAGACATAGATGCCAAACCAGGGATGAATTTCCTTCCCCATCCAATTGTCTGAGTTACATTTGAATTAGGTTAGGTAGGAACTCTGATTCACATGGATAGGAGCCTGTTCCAGAGAAGGGGTAGTCTCTGGAATACATACCTGTCTCTCTAGCGAGGTTCTATTTATATGACAGGCAAGGTTTAAGTCTTTAAATGAGGTAATTCTGGTGCTTTTTGTTTTGTGGATATGCAGGAGGTCTATCACAGTAGGGTCTGACAATGCCTCATATGCCAGGCATAGATCTCCACTCAACAGCCTGTAGGAGACAGAATACAGGGATAGGGCTTTAGGGCAGTATGCATAGGACATGTTACTTACTCCCTGTATTATTTTAGTGAGGAACCTCTGTGAATTTTCCAGTTGTTGGACATGCTTGGTCAGGTAAATACCAAAAGGAGCATTGTACTCAATAACAGGTCCGATGAATACCAAATACAATGGAACAAGGACTTCCTTTGACCTTTATGCCATACCTTTGCTTAGAAGTTGCATAATATAGAATGATTCCTCACTACTGTAGACATGTGATGGTCAAAGGCTAAATTACTGTCTATGTATGTCCCAAGTCTCTGACTACTGGGTCAACTCTTAGGGGTATGTTGTCAATATCATAGTTAACAGGGGTGAATGACTTCCCAAAGGATAATATGTATTTCATGGCATTCAGCTTTAGTCAATGGCTCTGATACCAGTTATTTGTCTGTGTCAGCCTTTCCTGAACAGCATTTGTGTCAGTGGGAGATTCAATGACAGCTTCTAATTTGCAGTCATCTACAAACTTAGTCAACCACAGGCCACTGACATTGGCCTTGACTTTAGAGAACTAAATGCCAAAAAGAAGTGGTCTCAGAACTGATTCCTGAGGGACTCCACTTTTCTAGAGGTGAGCTCCCCATTTCTAATTTACTGGGTCCTCTCTGAGAGCCATCTGGCTAGCCACTGGGTGACATATGCATTTGTACATAACCTCTTGAGTATGTCAACAATTCCTGAGTGAGGTATCGAGTCAAATGCTTTGGCCAGGTCAAGGTAGGCAGTGTGAACCATGTTGCCCTCACCCATTGCTTTGATGGGGCAGCGCATTGGTGCAGCGGTTAATGCTGTCGCGTCACAGTAAGAGGTTCTCTGATTCGATTCTTGGCTGGGGTGCCTTCTGTGCGGAGTTTGCATGTTCTCCCTGTGTTCACGTGGGTTTCCTCTGGGTACTCCGGTTTCCTCCCACATTCTAAAGACGTGCTTCTGGAGCATTTCTCCCCGGGCCTCTGCTGAAAACAGGATCTGTGGAACCTAGTCGGACTTTCTCGGTCAACAAATGTTAAATAAATAAAATAAAATAAAATAAAAAAATTACCTTCTCAAAGGAGTCCACCAGTTTGAATAGGCATGACCTGCCCTTGACAAAGCCAAAGTGGGTTGGGTCCAGTGTCTGGAGGTTTACTATATCATTGATCATTTCCATGATAATTCATTCCATGGCTTTGCATATGAGACTAGTGAGACTTATGGGTCTGTAGTTTCCAGGGTCTGTAGATGGCACACCTTTGTGCAGAGGGATGAATGTTGCTGTTCTCCATTCATAAGGCACAAACTCTGTTTGGAGGCTACAGTTAAATAGTTATCCAGAGGGCCTGATAGGTCATGTTTCATGCTATTTAGAGGGCTTCCTGAGAAATTTTCTGGGTCCACTGATACAGTGTTCCTGGCTTTAGACAGAGAGAAAGTTAAGGACCTGTTTCCTAGTTATGGCAGGAGTTATATTTGATAGTATTTCCTGAGGGAAGGCTGAGGAGTAGACGGGGGAAAAGTTGGAGCTGAATTTGTCAGCCGGTAGGTTTGCTATGTCTTTGGGCTCAGTATAGGTGACTCCATTAACAATGAGCTCTGCACACAACTGTGTATTGCCTTTGAAGTTGTGGACACAGCTAATATATGCCATGTAGTCTTGTGTCTTTGGCCTGACACAAAGAGTTTATTTGTAGACTTTTGTAGTTTTGATTTGGTTTTTATTGGTAGAATTTATTTGTCCTGAGTTGTTCGTTTAGTTATATGCGAGTGCTTTTATCCTGCTGGGTGCTGCACCTCCTAATTTTTGCCATGATTTTCTTCCTTCTGTTATACAGCTTATTGATGTAGTGATTCCACCAAGGTCGCTTGTTATTTTTTTTTAGTTAGTTCTGTACTTCTTCCTGGTGGGTGCAGCTGCCTCTTTGCAGCTATTAACACGTTTGTAAAGGGATTCTGTGAACAGGTCTGGGTAGGCAGCAGTGTTCTCAGGCTTTATGGAGGCTTGAAATTTTGTCAGGATATGACTTAATAGCAAGAAGTTAGCCCTAGAGTGGTTACTGAATATTCCAAGTTTAGCTGAGGTTCCAGGTTTTATTTTTAATTCAATGGAGACCATTGTGTGGTCTGATCTTACCAGGGAAGACATTACACTGACTAAAGGGTGTGCAGCACGCTCCCATATTAGTGAGGACCAGATTCAGTATGGTTGCACCTCTGGTTGGTGCACTGACAATCTGGTTCAGGGAGTTTATGTTTACAAAATGCAGGAAAATCTGTGCCTGTATGTTTGGAGGATTTTTGCTTTCATGTAGCCACTGATACTAACCCACTCCTAGCGGTATGATAATACCAAATCCAATCACTCTGCTTTTTTCTAATTCCTTTTTTATTATAGCATGCACTCATTCTGCCTCTTTTAAGTCCTTGATAATACCAGTTCCATCCATCTATTCTGCCTTCTTCTACTCCTGATGTATTTCTCCATCTTTTCATTCTACCATTTTCAGTCGTTTACTGTTACTCTAGTGTCTCAGTCGGGTGTAGTCAGATAACACTACTATTTTTGGCCTCTAGTAACCAGCACCATCCCCTCATTCTGCTTCATTCCACTTATATCAGCCTCTTTTCTCATTCTGCCTTTTCTAGCCACATGTATTATGTCCTCTCACTGTTAAAGTGAGTGGTCAGACACATTACTGACTTCTACTTCAGTCCTTCCACAGTCCTGTGGTTTAGTGAGACTTATGAGTTTACTGGCACCATTTATCACTCAGAAATGAGTGCTGTTTTGTCATCCATCTAAATTATATGTACAGAGGTCAGGTGTCGATCTACATAGCTTACGTTGGACCTCACTGGCTTCATATCTAAGAAGAAACGCACACACATTTCTCTAAAACTGACCTTCTTTGAGGATTTGGATAATTTATTTGAGCATTGCATTTTAATGCCCCGCAGACTGCCTCCCTACTTTGAGAAGGATTAGCTTACTCTTTTACGACACAAGTTCTGCTGTAACGAGCTGCACGTTTGCATTCTTTTCATTGATTCTCAACTGTGGAATTAAGCATCCTTCCAGGCATGAAATAGGCCAGACACCTATATCTTATATAATGCCATTCTGAAAGAACAGTAGGACCTAGTGTGCATTAAATATACAACTACAGTTCTCAGTGTTAGAACTGTACACCCAAAGGCAACCCTAGTCCATTTTTATAAGGATTTGAATAGTTAATTTTCATAACATGTTACTTCTGCAGTATTGCTGATACCGGTTATCATTCAGCAAAATGCTTCATTAGCTGCAGCATATTTGCAAAGAAAACAACAAACGTAGCATGTATAAATGTATTTCTGTACCTGTAAATTTGACAGTTCAGTTTGCTGGAGCTCTTGATTCTCAATGATGTTTTTTATCTAAAGAATGCAGTATAACAAAGGTCATAGGCCCTACCAGAGTGAGTCACAAGTATAGGAATAACAATAAAGGGGTAGGGGGGTTAGTTATTGATATTTTTGTGAAAATAGGTTTGAGATATGAAAAAGACAGCATCAGCATTTTTAACATCTGCAGAGAGTCTCTGGATTGTAATGGATTTAGTTAAACTAAGAATGAGAACATGGTTGTTCATGGTTGTGCAGGCAGTTAGAATGCGTAGGCCTGCATTTATTTAATGGCAGCTTGCATCTACAGTACTCAGACTAGGCTCTGGGCAGCATTGTGAACCAACTATCTCACAACAAAGATAAATAATACAAAGCCTCTTCTGGTTCTCAGTGGTCAAAAAGTGTGCATATTTCTAAGTGCAGCATAGCAGGTTATTGATGGCCTGGGTTAATGTAAGCTGAGGTACTTAATGGAAATAATGACCAGTTTATCAGTTCATGCCATGTGAAAACAGTATCGGCTTATTTACATATGAATTAACTAAAAGATTATATGCCTTAAAATTGTGACTCAAACCCCTGCGTACATATTCAGAGGTTACATCAATTTAAAAAAGAAGAAAACTGCATCACACTAGGACAATATAATTCCAGCTTGTCACCATAGGAAGGCACGCTGGCACACCCCCAAGGCTACTGCTTTGTAATGCACAATTAAATATCAGAGAAAAATAACTAGGAAGACATAATAGTTTCCGATTACTCTGGACAAGACTTGAGAAACAGAGCCCCTGCCGACTGAATTCTTGAATGTGCCCCTTGCTGCCAGATGCTTGACCTATCTCAACTGAAAACTCTTCTAATAAAACTTTCTGTCCAATATAAGGCATTCCACTTTTTTTTTAACAAAAGATTTGCTCTCTAGATCAAAGTTCTTGCTTTGTCTTTTGACTCTTCTGATGCTAATACAAATAATAACGGAAAAAAGAAGAGGTTCAATTTTAAGGTTAATCTGGCTGAAAACAAATAACAATGGCTGTGAAAGGAAAATTGAACAAAAGCACATGTGCATTACCATCTGACCCTTGTGTTCTATGCACTGTCCGTCTAGTGCAGTGTACATTTGATTACCTGACTAAGCATTAATATTGTGAGCAGCATTCCATTCTCAAATGTATGCGTTTTCTATTCAAAATTACTAGTACACATGCTGACCTTCCAAGCAGTCAAGGAACTGTTTGTAACTTATGGAACAGTAACAAAGGTCCTCCTTGTTGTGGTTCTAGCCCTGAGCTTTATGTTTACAATCCTCAAATACTTGCAGAATAAATTGTTAGTGGAGCTTCACAGCAATTTATTTGCATAATTACTTCACTTCAATGCTAGTTGATAGGCAGTGTTAAAGGAGGGATGCTAAAAGCAAAAACAATTTCTCTATAAAAGTAGTAGACTTTCAATGAAATAAATATCATGGACAACCACAAGTAGTTCTGTGAAATATTCCTACATTTTAAGTGCAGAAAAAATTATGTACTCAAATAACTTTTGATACAGTTTATGATGTTCTTGTTGATCCCAGAAATGCTAGCCAATATAATTCCATATCCTTCTCTTTACTGGGATTTTTGCTTTGGGGTAGTACATATGCTAATATTCTGTACTTATGTTTATGTCTTGCATCTACATATACTGTCTGAAGAGCAACAACCACAGTAATGAAAATATCTGAATGTAAACAATGTCCATTAAGTGGTATGACTTCTGCCATGTAGTGTGTCACTTTATTGGTTGCCTCACACAGGGTCCATATCTGACAGCATTTCTCATATGTATTACTGCGCATGCTTCTGCCATCTTGCCCACTATGTGTGTCCAACAGACAGTGTAAACATGATATAGCCTCAACATGTAGTCATGGGTAGTGCATTCTTGATCATTGTTTTCTGTTCTGTCCTACCTAATGTGATTGCGATACTCATTTTGCATCTCTGATACACAGGGCACTCCTATGCTAATATGCAGCAATGCACAGGTGAGAGTAGCTCAGGTCATCTTGCCTAGGCTGCACTATAATTCCAAACTGGAAGTTTTTTTGCATCTGAGACACCCTTTAGAAGGATAAACACATTGTCCACTAATACCTGCATTTCACTGTGCACCATGTTGTACTCTTTCTCAGCAGGACTGTCTTCCATGACTGTAGTTAAAAGGTAGCATTATATGTCACATGGAGGTTTATTCATATGTTACATGCCTCAAGTGTACATCTGTAGATACATTCTATCCAGTCACATGGAGGTTTATTCATATGTCACATGCCTCAAGTGCACATCTGTAGATACACTCTGTCCAGTCACATGGAGGTTTATGCATATGTTACATACCTCAAGTGCACATCTGTAGATACATTCTGTCCAGTCACATGGAGGTTTATGCATATGTCACATGCCTCAAGTGCACATCTGTATATGTGTTCAATACGATTGATATCAGTTATACCATATTATTTCAAATAAAGCATGGTTATTTGTACACACAATGTTTGGTAACACACAACAACCTGATTAAGTGCTCAGATGACATTAAAAATGCTACACCAGACTGGTGTTGGGGGCTGCGCATATGTCTGACTAGCACATTCCATCAGAAACGTACACACCACAGCAAAAGTCATTACTGTTAATGATTATAAATTATGTCACTGATGGTTTAAATCTTATCACCGAATATTTTATGACTACAACCTAGTAGTGTAGCAGGTTACCACAGCAGCTGGCAGAGGGTAAAGAACCCAGGGAAAAAAAGGGATTCTGGAATGCATCCCTATCATGGATGATAAATTATCCATTAAACTAATAATTTTGTTTCAAAAGTTAGGTTTATCTGTTCTACATTAACTTTTAAAAAGCATTCAGTACATATCAAAGGTAAGGAGCTATCCTGTGCATTCTGTTGTTATTTATATGTGTTTAGAACAGTAGTATTATAAAGATGTTTAAAAAACAATAAAGGTTCATTGATTTAATTAAATCTTCACACGGGAATAATATATGTTAATACCCTGCCTTTAACTTGATAGATTAACTTCACATTAAGTTACATATATTGCTTGCCCAGAAAATGCAGTCTCAGTAAAAATGTGGCGGATTGTGTCTACAAGGATTCTGTGTATAGATGAGAGCGATATATTTTATGCCTCTGGCACTGTGCACACCTTTCCCCTGATATTTCACTACTTTCATCAGACCAGTGTTGCATAGCTGTTATCCTCTAGCTAACCCCAGGTGGGCAGAAAGGGACTCTGATTTTAATGCATTAAGCATGATGTTGTAGTGGAGAACAACCCCTTGTCAAACTGCACTACCAAATCATCATTACTTTGTATAAAACCACAGTCTAGACACCAGAGTGACGTATCTACTGAGGTAATGTTGCTTACTTATTCACCCTGTCTTCATGAACTCATCTGGTCAGCTCAGTGGAGCTTGCCATCTAAACGATGATAAATGCACATATCTCAGTGCATTTCTCAATGCTTCCATTCTCCACTGCATCATTGCTGTGACTTTTAAATGCAAAGTTATTGTAAAAATCACCTTGACATGCTTCTAAAATGCAGATCATTCAAAACTGATTAAACACATTTCCAGAAATTATCAGTGTCACAGGCACAGTAGATGCAACATTCAGACTTTTATCTTACAAGCTCGTCTCCCCTGTCAGAAAATTAAATTAAATTCTGTTAGTAATATGGTAGCAAAGCATGAGCAGTGGCGACAGTCATGGGGTGCAACGTTTTGTATCAGATGTTATATCTAGAGATGAGATATATGCTGCCCATTTTGTTGGCTTATTGCAAGAAAACATTATTGCAGTGCCAGTGAGCTTGGTTCTATTTTCTATTTGGATATGTACACTATTATCCAGTGAAGAGCTGGCATGCTGGAGTTTGTAAAGTTAAACTACGGATCAACACCTGTCTTTTCCTACAACTATGAAAGATCACATGACAGCTGTCAGTGAAGAGTGTGGAATTCCTGTACTGGTTCTGTATCTATGCCAATCAAGCCAAAATTAGGAAATTGCATTGTTCACTTTCTCCTTGTATATCAGTTTTGGTAATTTTTCAAGTTTTGGTGCCAAGTTGTCAAGGTGCCTTTACTAACACCACTGCAATACAAACATAAGAAGTACAAGTTTATCTCCTGCTCTAAAATTTATTTATAAAGTTAACTACCTGTATCCCTTTGGGTAATAAAATTTTGCTGGAAGCTGGGACAGGTTACATCACATTCCTGAAGGAAATTTGGTGTTTTATGCTTCTGCTCAAGTTGTCAAAGTACATCTGTCTTATCAGACTATGTATTTCTCTTGTAGTCAATTTAAGAAGTACACAACATGTTCTTGCATTGATACGTATAATGCAGAGCTAGATAGTGATTCACAGAATTAAGTAGCGCTATATAGCAACATGCTAAATGTCACACAAAATGCACTATTCATATTACTGTACAATGAAATGCAGATAAAAGTTCGCAATCTAACATGCAGATTATGAAATATAAATGAACATTAGGAAAAACAGGTGAAGTCATAGTCATCAGTCGCATAGTTATAAAGTTGCTTCCCTCTGAATATGAAGGCAAAAACTCATCAAAAGTTGTAGCATCACAGCAACAAAAATGTATATGTCAGGGAAGGTGAAGATGAAATGTCTAGTCCATTTCTATAGGGCCTATCAAGTATACAGTCACAGTGCAGTGTTACATGGTAACATATGCATGCAGTTACAGTCTATGGTGGCATCTCACTATACACCAAACATCTCTAATTTCACCACACAGAAGGCAGAGTGGCAAGATTCATCAATTGCAAAGGTATCTAGGAGGAGCACATGGACATACGACGATCAAAACAGTCAGGGAGTTTTGTGGCTACCAGTCAGTAAAGGTGAAGATTAGGATCATAGGCAGGGGTTTCAGCAGTGTCATAGATAACTTCAGCAGTTGGCCATAATGGAAAACCATTTTGGCCTTCTGCTGTGTGGGAAGTACAATGACAGGATTTGTGCGTTGGGGGGGGAAGTACTAAGAGCCTATAAAAAAGGGGTCCTACACAGGTAGCCTAGGTTACCCACAACACAAATATATGGTAGACTTCTTGGTTTAGGACCTTTCTAAGGTGTGCTTATGGCAGTGTGTCATCAAGGGTGGCTCTGTTTTATGGCTACCCACCATGTGGGAAGAGGTATAGTAATGGGCCTGTTGTGGCAACTACATACTGTGTTCACTATGATGAAAATCTTATGCAGCCACCATAGATATGCATCTATTTCCATCCAAATGAAACTGATTTACAGGCTGCTGATGGTGGCTTTGACTAACATCTGCAAAGAGATGACCACCATGTTTGTCACCATAGATTGCATGAGTCCTGTTATGATGATATCATCCCTGGACTCAAGGCTTTGAGAAAGGAGGAGCAACATCATCATGGATGATTTACATCCTGTCAGTCATCTCCAGGTTGTGATTCACATCTGCAGGCTGTGCCTGGACAGAAGCCCTGCACATCTGTTGATTGATGCCAAGACTTGGCCTACTATCTGAGACAGGCTGTGACCATTGCTGATACTGAGAACCACTGGTTGGCCACTACATGGTTTGTACCTGCATGCTATATGTCTTGTTCAGCAGCAGCAGCAACAATGCTGTTGGTCACAGGAATCTTCCCTTTGACAGGCATGGCAAGCCCCTATGCTGTGTATGCTGTAGGCAGAAGGTGCGTGATTAGCTCGAAGGCATCATCACTAATGGCACCCATCTGTTTTTCCCTTCAAATCACTATTGGTCACCTGAGCTGCATGGAGCAGGTGGTGTCCATGCAGCTTGGGTGAACCATAGCTGTATGGACATAACCTGCTGCCCCCTGTTGCCTTGTCTGGGACAACTGAGTTTTGTAGGTGTTTCTCACCAGGGGAGTGTTATTTATTTATTTTTTATTTATTTGAAATTTGTTTACTGGGGTGGTCTGACTGGGTCTACATATCCCGTTTTTAGCTGAGGCCTGGAAAGAAAAGTTCCGCATACAGTACAACACAAATACAGTATAATCCAATACAATACAAATGACATGAGAAATACTATACAAAAATAAGTTGAAACAACATAGACAATGTTAGAAGACATTACAAGATACACCACACAATTAGACAATTCTATAGAGTTAAAACATTATAGACAATAATAGTCACTCTCAACTTAGTCTGTGAGTAGATAGTATACAAAAATAGTGTGTAGGTAGTACAATGTATAACATATACTGTTATAGCACATGAAAAAATAGAATGTTGGTTTCAATTAGGAAAATAATAGCCAGAAAGTTAGTGATGCAGAAAGATAGTGAGAGAGTTAAGAATAAAGGCATTTCAGCCTATGCAGTAGTTTAAGGATATGCTATAGAAGCAGAGAAGGAGTTAGGAGAGCCTTAGGAAATTCCAGGCTGTGAGGGAGTGAAATGTGACAAAAGAGGAAGATGAGGCTAGTGTGGAAGAAGAGGAAGAACTGAGCATTAGACAGGCTTTATGCAGGAGCAGAGTCATGTATTTTTTGAGATGATTTTTTAAAGAGGCTTTGAAATGGGTTAGGCCAGGCATAGACCTGGTAGCTAGAGGTAGTGAATTCCACAGTATAGAGACAGAGTATGAATACAGGGAGTGGCCTGGTTTTCTTGTGGGTTTTGAGATAAACTGAGGTAACTGAGTTGCGTAGGTGTTTCTCACCAGGGGAGGGTTCCAACTCATCTCTGCCTACCATGATCACCTGCGCAGTTCAGCCAAAACTGTGTCATATGGAAGATGCAGGGGTTGAATTGGTGATGGTACACTATGTGATTATGCATCAACTCATCTTGCAGTGCATATGGAACTGACTAGCCAATGTCAGCAATCCATCAGAGACAGGTTTGCTCCATGCTGCTGGTACCTGAAGCCAGGAACAACACGTACTGTTTCATACTAATGGTCTTCGGGGCCATTCAACAGCAGGCACTAACCCAGTACCCCCAATTGTCTCCAGCCATTTGTCTACCCTCGGTTTATCTATATGTCCCCCTTGTTCCTCTTTTATCTCTACCATGTGCCCCTGTTTGTTTGTGTTGTTCTATGTATGATTGTGTCACCACTGCTTTAACTTCTTCTTCACTCCCTCCTTATCATACCTTTGTCCCCTCTGTGAAGATAGGTGAAGGCTGCCAACCTAGCCAGATCGAATTTTGTAGATAATTCTGTCACTTGTAAATATTAATGTAAGCCACAGGCTTGTTCTTTTAAATATGAAAAGACAGTAGTGGCTGTGGAACTGCAAAAATGTAACAGTGCACTCTGCTGTAAGAAAGCTAAGTCAAGCATTTTATGACTGTCTTTGATGTCAAAATTTGGAGCCAATATGTCTGACTGAATGAATTCTGGCTATTGTATCAAAACCAGAGTTAATGGCTAGAATTTGCATGTATAAATATCCTTTATTGCTCTGGTTTCTGACAAGGTGTAAAGAATGTAAATGTAGTTCCTGTTAGCCTGGGAACACTAGAAAATTATGAAGAATGATGTCATGTGAAGCAGCTCTGTGTTATCAATTTAAAGAGAGAAAATGAGAGAGCTCTGAGCATTTGTCTTGAGAACATCTAACATCACCAGCACTATCTTGCTCTAGATGTAAGTAGGATTTTAGAACTTTGTTTTCTCTTAGATATAGCTAGGAAATAGGAAGATTAGACTAGTTTGTTTTTCTGTGATGTCAGAACTTTTGCTACTGCATTATTTTAAGTATTTCTCTGTGATCTCTGAACTCTTGACTAGCACTGTGTAGCAAGCAGTATTGTCTTGTGTTTTTATTATATATTATTAAATATTTTTAAAGCTTTCAACTGTGGCTGTTTTATGTAGAGTTAATTTAAGCCCTAAGAGTACATTGCATGTATATAGTTATAATGTACCAAGTCACTCCAAATAAGTCTTGACTGTTAGGTTGCACTTACCAATTTGGATAATAATATTGCACAGTAATAATTGGACACCCTTTGTTAAGGACCTTTTTAGAAGCTGATATTAGTGGGTGGTGGCAGCTGGTACTTCCGTATAGTCTGGGCAGAAAGGGGGCACAGCTGGAGAATCTGTGCCAGCCTTCCCCAAGAGTGTTTGTGTGGTTGTATATAACTTTTATCTCAAAGTGTGTGTGTGTGTGTGTGTGTGTGTGTGTGTGTGTGTGTGTGTGTGTGTGTGTGTGTGTGTGTGTGTGTGAGCTACTTGGGCAGGAACACAAAGCACTGGTTGGACAGAGAGGGTGCTGAAGGTTTTAGCTGGCCCACTTGGCTGAGATCTGGACCCTATAGCTGTGCCAATGGGGAGTCTTATTGGGGATCTGGAGAGAAAGAGAGAGACCAGCCCCAGACTGACTGTGTTCTCAGTGTACTCTTAAGGGAAATTATACTTTACTGTGTGTGTATTCATTACCCTTTTTCCTATATGGACACCCCTCAGTGGTGTTAGTGGTGAGGACTGAGGCTCCTTGATTGCTGGGCCAGTGCACAGGCATCATACCCGTGTCTCTTGAGTTCTTTCTTTATATACAAAAAAAAAAGAAATAAAATGTCCCTTACATTCCCCCTAACCTGTTTTCCTTTGCCATGTTCTTGTTTTATGCTGCCATGATTGTTATACCTCTCCTCATACAGTTCTCTGTCCCCTTTCCACTCCTTCCATGGAAATAATAAGGTGCCCTCTTTGCTAGGCACCCATTGAGTGGTCCTTCATATCCTGTACATATTTTTTCTTTGTGGCATATAGTAGCAGATTGCCCTACCTGCTATACCTTAGAGGTGTGTTCTTGTGAGTTTTGTACAGAGGCATGAGACCATTCCCTTATCTTCTAAGGATGCACACAGCTACACTGATCTGTGTTCATTAAGAAATCTTCATTATACATTATACATTTTCTTCTTTGTCCAAGCAAAGCTCTCAGCCTATGTTTACTGTATTAAATACAGAATCTTAATGCTGTTGGTTTTCAATATTTCACAGTCAGATTTTAAACACATTTTATAATCCAACTTTATGAACAATGACTGTAAACATTTTTGCATATTGTGCTAAAACTCATTTTTTCAAAACAACTGTGAAATCTCCTCTCAGGTAACAAAACCAAATAAACATCTGAGATTGACCTTGGCTTGAAAATGAAATCTGTCTGTGTTTGTGACTTTTAGAGAAATAAAAACAGTACTGTAGGATTTCAATTAAGATATCACACATTTAATTTAACTGAACTAGACTGGACCCTTTTCGGCCTTCAGCCACTTCAAAAGAAGAAAGCTAAATGGAATATATATGGACAGTTTATAATAGCCAGTAAACTAAAATGTTTTATGAGGGAGAAGAAAATGTAAATAAGTAATACCTGCTCACACAGCCACTAGGAGAACATGTAAATAGGATGCTGCTACCAGAGATCAAGACAGAACATTAGACCATGGAGATGTGAGGAAGCGATTTATAACTATTAAATCACCAGGATCCCATCACATCATCTTTGATAAATGAAAAGCAGGTTTATAGTTAATAATTTTCAATTACTTCTCAGTAAATGACATAATGAGGCAAACATTCTCCCAATGCCTTTTCTCAAGCATTCTGGGCAAAGGCAAAAATAATGAGGGGGAGAAAGACCCAAAAATCTGGAATTGTTTTTAAATGCTATTCTAATTCACTTAAAAAAAATGAAAAAAATGGCAGGTTTTGTATCAATGCGCATTTTTGTGAACTATAAGAAATATGACACTATAGTGACTGGTGTTACTGACTGTAATCCTCAGTGATTTTTCCAGAAAAAAATCAAATATTTTAAAAGTGGACAGTGCCTTTTTTATGCAATGGCAAAATGAAAGTACTTCCAATATAGCAAATCAAAACCAAGAAAATCTAAAGATACTGCTCAATGCTAGGAGCCTAAACAAAAAACTCCAGTCCTGGAAGCTTTCTTTACCCTAGAGAATGCTGATGTCTGTGCGGATTCTGAGACGTGGTTTAAAGCCATGCCGAGCACACCAACAGCGCAAGGTTATAATATCTTCCAACCTTTAGACTAGCTACTTCACAGGCAGGGACTAAAGGTGGAGTTTTCTCTATTTACATCAAAAATAAATATACATCAAGGCTGCACAAACCGGACAATGCACTTGAGCTGCTCCATGTTGAAATCACCATACGTAAAATCCAATACCACTTCCTTGCAAGATGTAGCCCCCCCTCTATGACCCAGGAAACCCATACATGTATTTAAACTTATTAGAAACAGTAAACCATCCAGCCCAATACCATATTCATGGGGGATTTTAATTACCCCACTATTAACTGTGAATCCTATATGACATCAAATCTACATGCACAGAGATTCCTGGATTTTGTAAAAACAAACTTTCTGGACCAGATCATCAATACACTAACCAGGGGTCCAACCATACTGGATGTGTTCCTCATTAATATGGGAGAGTGCTACACATTCCATACTGGAATGCCTTCCCTGGTAAGGTCAGACCACAAAATGGTCTCCTTTGAAGTAAAAATAAAACCTGGACCTCCAGCTCAACCGAAAATTTTCAGGAACTATTCTAAGGCTAACCTCCTGCTATTAAGTGAGAAGCTGGCAAAATTTCAAGCCCTTATAAACCCTGAGAACACTTCTGCCAATGCAGAACTGTTCAAAGAAACCCTGTACAAGCATGTTAATAGCTGCATAGAGGCAGCTGTACCCATCAGGAAGAAGCACAGAACTAAATCAAAAAACAAGCCACCATGGTGGAATCACAAAATCAGTCGGATGTATAACAATTAGCAGGCGCAGCACCTAGCAGGATAAAAGCACTCTCATCAAAACTAAACAAACAACTCAGAGATCAAATAAAGTCTACCAAAGCCAAATTTGAGGTAAGCTTGGCCTCCTAGGCCAAGAACAACCACAAAGCATTCTTTAGCTATGTCCGCAACCTCAAAGGCAATACACAATTGTGTGCAGAGCTCATTGCAAATGGAGCCACCTATACTGAGCCAGAAAATATAGCAAACATCCTGGCTGATAAATTCAGCTCCAACTTTACTGATCTCTCCCCCTCAACCTTCCCTCAGGAAATATCAAATATAGCTCTCCCTACTATCACTAGGGAAGAGGTCCTTAATGCTCTCTCTAAGATCAAGAACACTCATCAGTGGGCCCAGGCAGTATCCCAGGATGCCTTCTAAATAGCATGAAACATGACCTATCAGGGCCACTGGAATTACTATTTAACTGTAGCCTCCAAATAGTCTTTGTGTCTCATTAATGGAGAAAGGCAACAATCATCCCTCTGCACAAAGGTGGGCCATCTACAGACCCTGGAAACTACAGACCCATAAGTGTCACTAGTCTTATATGTAAAGCCATGGAGATGATTAATAGAGATATAGTAAACCTCCAAACACTGGACCCAAACCACTTTGGTTTCATCAAGGGCAGATCATGCCTACTCAACCTGGTTGACTCCTTTGAGAAGGTCACCAAAGAAATAGATGCGAGCAAAATCATTCACATTGCCTACCTTGACCTGGCCAAGGTATTTGACACACTAATTCACTCAGACATTGTTGACAAACTCAAGAGGTTAGGTACAAACCCATATGTCACCCGGTGGATGGCCAACTGGCTCACAGACAGAACCCAGGAAGTTAGAATCGGTGAGTCCACCTCTACAAAGAGGCTAGTCACAAGTCAAGTCCCTCAGGCATCAGTCTTTCGACTGCTCCTTTGTTGCATTTACTTCTCAGAAGTCAAGGCCAATGTCAGTGATGTCTGGCTGACTAAATTTGCAGATGATTGTAAATTAGGAGCTGTCATTGAATCTCACACTGACACAAGTGTTCTCCAGGAGGAACTGACAGAGACAAATAACTGGAGTCAGAGCCATGGACTAAAACTAAATGCCAAGAAATACATAATAGTATCCTTTGGGAAGTCATCCATCCCTGGTAACTATTATATTGACAACACACTCCTTAGAGATGACCCAGTAGTCAGTAACTTAGGGACACACATAGATAGTAATCTAGCCTTTAAATGTCACGTGTCTACAGTGTTGAGGATATAATTTATCGCAAATATGCTCTCATTTTTAGCAGACTGTTGATACTAATAACCTCATTTAGGCCAGGTGGTGTAGAAGCATTAAGAAATGTTTGCCACCATAACTCCCTTTCTTCCAACTTAATAGATCAGTGGCCACCCCTTGGATGTTGCCCCACCTGTGTTGTGTTGGTCAAGTGCATTTCTGTCTTGGAGGTCTCTGCTGTTTGGGTAAATTTCTACTGAGTGCCTTTGTGAAGGTGGGTGTGTAGTTTCTGTTTTTATGTGAGAGCTGTGATAGTGGGTGTTCTGGAGGGCTATGTGTTCCATGTGGTGTGGTGTGGTGCAGGTGTTGATCTTCTCATCTGGCAGGAGAGTACATAGCTTACAATTTGGTTATATAAGTGCATCTCTCGCAAGTCTGAGTGTTGGCAGGTAAGAGGAGAGGGTTGTCTGTGTACATGAGGCAGTTGCTACACTGCCACAGAATGCCCAAGTGCACCAGGTTAATAGGAGAAAGCACAGGGAACTGTCCTTTAATCATGCCAAGAGGGGTGGTCATAACTACTAAGTATTGGAGCTATTTCTGTGAAGAACAACTAGTGCTGAGCTGATGGCTCTTAGGTGTGCTATAATAATTGCTACAAAAACCTGTTGAAGTGCAAAGCGATTAGGCTATTTGAAGTGCAAGAGAGAAAGTACTAGCAAGATCTAAGGGAAAAACTCAAGAGCAGACTTTCTGGCACCAGTAATAGTTTACCTCAGCTCAGCGCCACTGAGTGGAGCTTAAACACGTGCAAACCGGTGCAAACGTGGGCTCTTGAACCAGAAAGTTGAAAGGAATGGATAAGCCACCCATACATTCAATAAACTACAATTTCTGGGCCAGAAACCACTCATCTTGTGGTAGATAGGCTACCTAGTGCTTACAACTCCCACTAATAAGCTAGAAGGCTTCCCTCCAACACAGAAAGGCTTGGGGGGCTCAGAAGCTAACAAACAGTCCTGGATAGAGCAAATCTGTATCAGGGCTACACTAATTACAGGAAAGGTGGGAAGCAAGCGCAAATGTGGGCTTTTAAGCCGGAAAGTTGAAGGGGTGGAAAAACTGCCCAAATGGCCACTAAACTATAATTTCAGGGCCAGAAACCACTCCTCTTGTGGTATATAGGCCACGTAGAGCTTACTACTCCAACTGATAAGCTAGAAGGCTTCCCTCTAGCACAGAAAGGCTTGGGGGGCTTAGAAGCTTACAAACAGTCCTGGATACAGCAAATCTGTATCTGGACTAGACTAGTTACAAGAAAGGTGGAAAAGCAGCTAAAACAGCAGTAAAACAATTAAAATGCAGCACAAGTTAGCACACTTGAGTGTGTAGTAATATTAAAGCAAATACAGTTTAAATAAATGCAATTAAATTAAAAAAATACTAAAAACGTGCAGAAAGCAGCAAATTAGGAAAAAAATCAAAATGGAGGCACTTAGAGTGTCAGAAAACAATGCCAGCAAATATATAAATAATTCAGTCAAGCAAAAATTAAGACAGTGCAGAACTCTGAACAGTTAAAAAGTCCCAAGAATATACTTATCAGCTCTATAGTTCCAGATTGTTTGATAAGCATACTCAGTCAGAACAGAAGGAGATTCTAGCAATGGTAGAGTCTAGCAAAGTGTTTTTTATATAAAGTGGAAAGGGAGAAAGGAGGAACAGAATATAATTCAAGGTTATGAAACTAAGTGGGCTGGCCTTCTCAAATGTTCTCTCTGCATTAGGTAGAATGAGCGAATGACACTAGACTGGGAGGAGTGTCCCAGATCAAATTTACAGTAAGGGCGGGCAACTACAAAGCCACCAAGTATATACTATACTTCAGCAGAGAAATCTCTTTGGAACCTGATGTTCTATAACATGTGAAGAGACCTCTCACCTTTGGGATATCATATATTCGACTCCAGGCTGGAGAGACAAGGATGCAATAGCCTTTCCTGGTTATCCACTATCTAATAATTATCTACTCAAAACCTTTACTGATCCTGCATTTGGAAGTCAGGAAGACACTGGGATGTGGAAGGAACAGATATAAAGTTCTAGCTCTCAAAAATGTCTTAATCTTTTTCTTAAATGAAGAATTTTTCACAGATTTGCTTACATTTAAGAACATGGTTATGGTGAATGACTCACAAAATGCAAAATGAGGAGAGTATAGGAAGGGGAACATCTTACAGAACAGGGTTATTGAGCAGCAACGGAGCAGAACCACACAGAGAGCAGCAGCTGGCCCTGCTATAGACAGAACCAGATGTTCTTGGGGAATTTTGTTATTAGAAGGCTGCAAACAGGGAGATAAACAACAGACATGACAAGTATAAAACAGATACTAGCAAAGAAGTAAGGTGATTAAACTCACAAAATTGTTAAATCAGCTACACAAAGTCAATGGTTTTATATCATAGCTCATAAAGAAAATAGTTACCTGTTTGGCAAAGTAAACAAAGTCGGAGGACTAGGAAGAACTGGGAAGGAGCCTAAGGGAAGAAAGTACACACTTGAATATTCCCTATTACCTGTAGATGGTAAAGGCATGAGGGACAGATAATGAACTGGGATAAAAAAATGGTGTACAGCATGTATAAAGCACAGGATTTGAACTTCAGTGAGGGCTGGGTAGCCGTTTTGGGAAAAGAGTGACCAATACCAGCATCACTGGCCACATCTGTTTAACACAGGGTCCATCATTCTGGATAAAAGGGTAGTAGGAATTTTACCAAACCAAGGGAATGACATGGAAAAGTATCATGGGAGTCCTGAATTTTCCCTTCACAACATCAGAGAATGCACTCACATGCACTCCAACAGTGATGCAAGGTTCAAAGAAGTGATCGTAAATGGAGAAATGTCAATACTTGTAATGATCATAAATTGGAAGATGTCAATACATGTAATGATCGTAAATTGGAAAATGTCAATACTTGTAATTCTTGACTTTATGGTATTTAGCAGTTTAGCACAAAGGGTTGGACCTTTATTGTCCTAAAAAGCTTAATCTTGTAGCCATGGATTTCATTGTCTGCATATTCCCTTGGATACAGCATGTCTCAAAGCAAGTCACTTAACTAGCCAGCACTCTATTTCACAGCCTCATACCTATATATTCCAGACACAATTCTTATTCTTCCATATTTCTTGTACTGCCACTGTATGACACTATTGTTCTTCCATCAGTTTTTGGCTTGGCTACTGACATCAATGTTCAGCACCACCCTTATCTATTTTGTGTCTGCTGCTCTGATAAAAGTATTTCTGGAGCAAGACATATTTAGAAATTTAGAAATACAACTAAAGGGATCAAAATTTTACACATTATAATCCATCTGTCTATATCGAAACATACTACAGCAAACTCACTTTTGTGAAGTGCATTTTAGCGAAAATGCAATTTTGCAAAAAATAAATAAATTAAAGAAAAAGACAACACTCAGTTTACGTGTAGATTTAGTTGTACATTAACATGTACTGTTGATTGTACAACTAAGGAAACTCTTGCTTAGATCATGGTACAGTGGAGATAAGGGAATATTCCCTTTTCCCCAGTGTAGTGCAATCTCAGAGTGAGAATATTAAAGTGGGAAGGGTGTGAGGGGCACAGCCCCCCACATGGGGAGTGCAGGGGGGGGGGCTTGACCCCCTGCATAAACTTGAGTAGTGTTTTATTTTTGTAGTTTTTTTTTTTGTTTTATGTTTTTTTTCACAAAGTGCATTTTTGCTAAAATGCACTTTCGCGAAAGTGAGTTCACTGTAGTATGTTTCAATTTAACGTACTTTCGATGTAGCAACATAGATCCATATATATATATATATATATATATATATATATATATATATATATATATATATCTATGGGTTCCATACACTAGATCGAATTTTCACTAATTTGAAATAGTGCATGGAATGCTCACTGCAGCAAAAGTGCACTTAATCGAAAGTGCACTTACGCGAAGTTCAGTACAATGAACAGGTGTTACACTGAACTTCCGTGCAGTACTCACCGACCTTAGGGTTAGGGCATGGGTCATAGTAAGGGGATAGCCTGTAGGGCTATCCCCTTACCATGACCCATGCCCTAACCTTAAGGTCCGTGACAACTGCAGCACAGTTAAGGACATAGCAATGTCCTCCACTACGGTGCGATAGTCACGAACCTTAGGGTTAAGGCATGGGTTAGGGTAAGGGGATAGCTTTACTAACTATCCCCTTACCCTAACCCATGCCCTAACCCTAAGGTCCATGACTATCGCACCGTATTGGAGGACATAGCTTATTTTTTATGTCCTCCACTGTGCTGCGGTGTTTTCAGTGAAGTGCACTTATGGAAACGTTCACTTTCGTTAAAGTGAACCTTCGCAGAAGTGAGGCTTCCTATTACAAGTTCGAAGTAGTGAACTTTCATTCTTGTAATAGGAATCCATATATATATAGATATATATATATATATATATATATATATATAAATATATATATATGTGTGTGTGTGTGTGTATGTCTATATCTATATAGAGATTAGATATAGATATCTACATCTATAGCTATCTATAATTGGTGTATATACACACACACACACACACACGTTGTATGTGAGAGTGTGTATGTGTATAAGATAGATATATGAAGGTATTTATTTATTAACCATATCAACGTATAATTGGGTTTGCACTTTTTGTAATGAAGACTGATCATTAGTGTATGATGAATGATAAAAGTAATTTATTTTTAGTAAAGCACATTACTGATAATTGGCTCCAATCCAATAATGTATGGCTGCTCTTTTCAGTGATGCATCAGCGTGTCTCCTGCAGCTGCTGTATTTAGTTTTAATTTCAACAATGGATGACACAAATTATTAGAACACCAATTATCTACCACAGCTGTCCTTTGTTAATTGTCCCTTCCATGTAGCACTGAGATAAATTGCTCTTTCTCTTCAGATTAAGTGTTTATACAGGTGAGGAAAGACTATGGTGATAAAATTATAAATACAGTGACATTTTGTATCTCTAGCAGAGCACTGTAGCAGTGCAAACTAAAAGCCTCACAGTTCAATAAATGGGCTTTAGACTGTGTTGGCGGAGCTTTGAAATCCAAAGAATGACAGCATTGTGTCATGCCTGAAAATTCACAAGACACGATCCATTTTGCCACTCATTAACTCATGCCTGGAATATCTGAAGAAAACCCAAAAGTCAAAATACCCGACATATAAAGAAATTGCAGCTGTAAAGTAATACACACTGTACAAGTGAATGGTCTGATTATATGATTAGCAGTTAGCACATACAAGTCAACTTTTGTGCTGGGCATTTTAGTCCCGTGTTCTTTACTCAGGCATCTTATACAAATTATGAAACTAAATGTTAACACAAAAAATGCCTTTTTAATTGCTGACAGTGGTTTGTAGAGATTGTAACAATGTAACAAGTGCTGATTACCTGGTCTACTCTACATCCTGGAACTAGCAAATTATACAGTGCAATGACCAAAACAGCGAAGTTAGAAAATTAAATCCAACGAAGTATTTTCTACAATGGTCCATAACCTATTTGTGCCCAGACATGTATGAAAACCAGGCATCTGTCAGAAATGATTGGAATGGGGCTAAAAGTCCATTGTAAACACATAACAATAAAGTTTCAGCAAATAAAAACATGCATGGTAATAACACTAAACGTTGATGAAGTAGTTATCTTCTGAACTTTTTTCTTTATTACATAGCAAATCATTTTATATTGCATCTTTATCTTCCACAGATGCAAATCAATTTTATTAGCACTTTATATTAGCATATTTTTGTTGTGGTATGTAAACACATTTTATTATGACTTCATATTAGTATATTTTTCTTCGGTTATGTAATCTTTATATAATTTTATGTAACCTTTTGTTAACTATGGTGTATGAACTCTTTATGTAGACCTGCTTACCACTTTACCACATAAAAAATAAAACCTCAGTAAATCTCCAATATGACAGTATAATGAAAATTATACAATGATATCTCATTAATATTCAAAAATGTGCACACTGATTCGTCAGCTCAACCAATGTGCCTGTTGTAAATCAGGCATATACCGATAGAAAAAACTCTGGTCTTTGAAGTATCATTAAGCGGCCAAACTTTTTTCTATTAGTATATGTTATCTCAAGAAAACTTTCTTAGGTGGCCAAGTGGACTCAACGGCAAAACCAATTGTATAACAAAATAAAAAGCTAAGAGTCCAACCATCAAATGAAAACCATTTATTAAAACACTACTAAAAGCAAAGCTTTCAAACCTTCTTTCTTTATCAATGCACATTACATCCAATTAAAACCAATCGTTTATATTCATCACCAGCCTATCAAACACCATCCTCACATCACATGACCATACTTAATCATAAATACAACAATAATAATGACACATAATAATTATAATAGCAGCCGGGGCAGAATAAAACACATAAAAAAAATAAGAAATCTAAAAATGTACATAAATAAACAGGGGAATAAATGATTGGTTTTAATTGGATTTAATGTGTATTGATAAAAAAACTGAGAAGGTTCGAAAGCTTTGCTTTTAGTAATGTTTTAATAAATGGTTTTCATTTGACAGTTGAACTCTTGGATTTTTATTTTATTTGTTTTATATTAGTATATGACACAGTGGCATTCATCTCAGCTATTTGCATTTTTGGCTAATATTTTTGGTCTGTTCTTCATAGAATTTGTGGTTTTCTAGCAAATCACAGAGGAAAGAAGTCACTAAATGATGACATGTATTTCAGTTTCAGACTTCTTATTCTTTGGACAATGCACAATAACACAACGCTTACAATTCTCACAGCTTTTTAAGTTTATAAGAGTGACATTTCTAATCATTCCCCATTTAGGAGCCTTTGCCCCCTTTTTATTTATGGCTTTGTCCACTTTCTTGAGCTAAGAGTTTGAGACGTATGTACCAAAGGCACAGCAAATACAAGGAAAATCAGGAACATTCTGCAAAATTAAAGTGTACCTAATTTTCCTTGTAGTCCTGCCCTGTCTGTCTTATACCTCTAAACTGTGCAGATTTTATAATTACTACAAAAAAAAAAAACAATGGAAATCTTCCTTTTCTACTGTGCAACCGTGGGAATGTAAGTGCCATATGCATATGCAGTACATCAATAAATGCAGAAACAATGCAGAGGAACACCACGGCACTGTTATACAAAAACATTATTTAAGAAATGTACAGTAAGTAATTTTTTTCTTAATTAATGTCATTTTATAACAGCAATATCTGACTCACGGGTGTGGGTATTTTGAATATTTACTAATGATCATCTTTGTTTAATCAGGCTTTACCCTCGTGATCAAACCGTGCTGATTGTGGATAAATCTTCAATATACCCACACCCACTTGCCAGTTATTGCTTATTTAAACAGCTAACCAGTAGCAGCTACATGTAACACTGTACTGAGTTGTGTCCAGCACAGTCTAACATGCTAGTTTAACATGTCATGTTCCTCTTCCCATAACTATGCATACAAAAACATTTAAGTATCTCTTTTATCAAAGCATCATGGATAATGTATAAAAATTGCCCCTAAAAAAAGGCAGTGTATCAGTACACTGGCTCAGGTAATGGAAAAACAAAATAACATGATATGGTGATCCTTAAAGATGAATCTCTAAGCATTTTATATATATATATATATATATATATATATATATATATATATATGTGTGTGTGTAAAGTTTTATAAACACAATCAATCAAATAAGCCAAACTGTATTACTTAAGGAAATGTGTCTCTGTCATATATCTCATACAGAATCCATTCATAATCTCAAACTGAAAAAAGGGCACTAAAAGATTGACCACAAAAGGTTAATAACACAAAAGTCTGAACAGCCTATAAACAAGAGCCATACAGTGGGGGCAAGTACACCCCTGCATCACCCATGTTGCTACCTGTATATCTATATCTATATCTATATCTATATCTATATTTCTCGCCATATATATATTTATATATTTCTTTACTGGTTCCAAGACTACACTACAAGAGGAAATGGCAAACACCGAGTCCTGACTGTACTGCTACCTCACACAGGAAGCTACTGGTATGTCTACAAAGCAGATAAGAAATGCATTTGACTTTACCTGTTTTGACCTTTTGAGGTCAAACTTCTGTTGTGTTTCTTTTTTCATGTTCACCATTTTGAATGTATCACATCTCATACATATAACATTAGTGGAAGATGCTTATGTTTTGAAGCATTTCCGGTTCAAGAAGCTCCTGATTTTACTGATCCCTTCAATAAATGTACTAAGTAATCATGGAAAGTGTAGAAAGATCAAAAGATCAGGGGGAATTTTTCTGTTTTGGTCCCACATGTATCTACTTGGTGACTTCTGTTTTCTCATTTTCACTTCTCCATGTATTTTTAATTGAGCTTTTTCTCTGGGCTACAGAAAATAACACACGTCACATCCTGATGCCTTATATAAGATGGGCTACTGGAATACCAGCACTGTGTTATATAAAGGAAATATTCATTCTGTCAGTCAATTGCTAGTCGTACTTCAAACCTGAGAGCGATGTTACCCAGTGTTAACATATACTGTTTGCTGAAATTACCCTTAGTGAAAGACGTGTGAAGATAGGAACAGAATCAAAAGAAAGGCTGTGGCTGACAAAAAAAAAAAACAGATGTTGAGATATTATTCTTGCACTGAAATGGAAAGGTCTTGTTATAAATTAATATTCTGCTTAAAGTAACAACCTCAACGGACAAATGGCAGCACGTCCTAAGTTTTATAAAGTGATTGCTTTCTTACCTAGGGTATAAGACAATTCTAAATCACTAAATTCTGACTGGCTTCATCAAATGTTCAGTGTTGTATGCACTCAGAATAAGTAAGCAGGTTAATATCATTTAAACAACATTTGTTCATCAGTGGAAGTGTTCATGTGATAAATAACTGAATATTTAGTTACCAAATTGAAGCAATTTGCTCTGTTGTTCTGAAAATCTGTTAGCTTTGTAAATTGAAAACAGTAAACAGTGAACATGGTTTATAGAATTCTGATAAAAAAGAAAAAAAATTATTCAAAGATCACAGCAAAGTTAGCAACACGGGTTTGTGTAAGAAGACTAAAAAAAAGAAAGCCATACTACCAGAAACATAAAAGCTGGGAGTAAAAAAGACTATGGCAAGAAACGGCTTCATGTCGGGGATTGCAGCTCAGTTCTCATCTTCTTAATATGAACAGCCTTAATGACCACATCATAAGAAAACCAGCGGATGACCTTTTCCATTCCATCGTTATTAGTGCATTCTCATCCATTTTTTTATGGTTTGTTCCATGCCTTATGACACAGTGAGGTCAAACCGTATAACCAAGGTGGGATGACAGGCACATTTTTCTGCTTCAAATGATAGCTGATCATGTTCTGAGAAATACAGTACTTCACTCCATTCCCTTAATTCCATATTTATATTTTAGGCTGAGCAATATTTGATCACAAATAATGAACTTCATAAAGGAGAGGTTACTACCAGTTCTCAGCGTGCCTTGAGTCTTGCCTAAACTTCATATAGTAGTGGATTACTACAGCAGTAAGAGTGTTATTAGGATGACAGCAGATGTGGTAAATCTAAGAAATCACAAACGACAATTTCACAGAATCATATACTTACACATTCTCTCTTTATTTTGCTATTTTAAGAGCAGACTAGTTAAAATTATTTTGCCATTTTCAGGCAATTTCTCTAATCAAGCATGAAGGAAATTTTGTGTATATATGTGTGTGTGTGTGTGTGTGTGTGTGTGTGTGTGTGTGTGTATATATATATATATATATATATATATATATATATATATATATATATATCTATAGATACACTAGACAATCTCGACATACTGAAATCTCAAATTTCAGTACATTGAGACCGAATAGTGGAAAGTGCAGTTACTCAAAACTACAATATGCCGAATGTGGAAGTGTCGAATCTGCCGCTATCGTGGTGTCGCATTCATTATGTGTGGTACGGTTTGTGGATTTATCTGGGGTTTCAGGTAAGTGTTGTGTGTTTGAGGATATTGGGTAGGGATTTTAGTGTGTGTGAGTGTGTGCAGTGTTTTTTTGTATGTTTGTGTGTTTAGTGCGACGTCAGAGTAAGAATATATAAGTAGGGGGGGTGCAGGGGGGCTTGCCCCCCTTATATGTAGGTTAGGTGTGTTTCTTTGTGTTGTTAATGTTTGTTTAGTTAGGTAGGTGTATGTATGTGTGATTATGTCTTGGTTTGTGTGTGTGTGTGAATGGTCGCAGTTGTGGTATTTGTGATTGTGGGTTTTCGTGTATGTGGGTTTTCGACTATTCAGTCTTGAAATACTGAAATTCGACATTCCAGTACTTCGAGATTGTATAGTGAATCCATATATATATATATATATATATATATATATATATATATATATATATATATATATATATATATGTATATATATGGGTCTACTTTCATTTTTTTTTTTTTTTTTTTTTCAGAGACCTGAACTCTTACGATTATGTGCAGAGCTAGCTACTGAATCATCCAAAATCCATATCACCACTACTTTTGATATAATTCATTACAATAACTCACTATATTAAGATGTTTACCAAAATATATTTTTACATTTTTAGCGTATTATTTTGCTAACCAGGTAAGTGAATTATTCCATCTCTGTCCTTTATAACCATGACTAAAACTACAAGCGTAAATGCAGTAAATAATAACTACTCAGAGAGGTCAATCAGTTCTCAGGAAAAGACAAAGCAGATATGCAAACTACACACAGCCACTCACTGGAGTTCAAGATTGACCCCTAGACCTGTAAGTCAGAGAAATAATGACTGGGCCACAAGGCTGCTATTCATAATACCTGCATAACTGATCAGGGTTGACTCCAGTCTTAGAGTACACTTACAGTTCATCAATAACAATGTCACTTAGTCACTGAGGTTCGCCACAAATTACTCGTTTTTCTAGATGCTGACTACTCATCACAGGAATGTGTATGCATTTGTGTGAAGGAGTATACGCGTGCAGGTGTGTGTGTGTGTGTGTGTGTGTGTGTGTGTGTGTGTGTGTGTGTGTGTGTGTGTGTGTGTACATATGTGTGTGTGTGTGTGTGTGTGTGTGTGTGTGTGTGTGTGTGTGTGTGTGTGTGCATGTGCAGGTGTGTGTGTGTGTGTGTGTGTGTGTGTGTGTGTGTGTGTGTGTGTGTGTGTGTGTGTGTGTGTGTGTGTGTGTGTGTGTGTGTGTGTGTGTGTGTGTGTGTGTGTGTGTGTGTGTGTGTGTGTGTGTGTGTGTGTGTGTCTGTGTGTCTGTGTGTCTGTGTGCTTGTGCAGGAACATGATCTCATAGGAGCTCAGTGTGCCAAATCTCCTGATGATCAAAAGGAGGATGGCAGTCAGAATTAGCAAAATTCTCCTGACTTCCTGTAGGACAGGCACTGCCTTTAACCCTCTTAGCCTCTTGTGGGATAGGCACTGCCCTTAATCCTCCTAACATCCTACAGGACAACCACTGTCCTTATTCCTCCTAACTTCCTGCATGACAACCACTATCCTCACTCCTCCTTACGTCCTGTTTGACAGGCAGTGACCTTACTCCTCCTAATCTCCTTTGGCACAGGCATTGCCCTTACTCCTCCTATCTACCGAAAGGGACAGGACAAGCACTGCTGTTATTCCTCCTCCCCTACTGCTGGACAGGCACTGCCCTTACTCCTCTTAACCTCCTGTGGAATAAGCACTGCCCTTACTCCTCCAAACCTCCTGTAGGACAAGTGCTGCCCTCTCTCCTCTGAAACTTCTGAAGGATAGGCACTGTCATTTCTCTTCCTAACCTCCTGCAGGGCAGGCACTGAATGGATGAATGAATGGGTCAACTGAAGACAATAGCCTGAAGGACAGAAGAGGTCATGACCCATAAAAATTTATTTAAAAAAAATTTTTGTTGAAAAGTACTCATTACAAATGTGGCAAATCATTAAGCAGTCTGCAAGATTTGGTATTAGTAGGCTGAATTCAGTACCTAAAACATAAAAACCCAAACCAACAGAAGGAATCTGTGGCCATTCCATTATGTCTATCAAAATGTTGCAGCTATGTGACTGCCCTTCACCTAACTCTTCCTCTCCCCCTCTATTATTTGTCCCAGGCCTCCTTAAATACATCTCTGTTTTCCAACTCTTGTGCCATATATATCTATATAGCTATATATATAGCTATATATATATATATATATATATATATATATATAAAATAGTCAGTTGTTTAGCCCCACCAGTGTCTCAGGGAAGCACCTGCTGCTTATTGATCTCTAAAAGTATCTTTGGCAAGCGGGGCATTTCCTGATTTCCATCTGTGCTTTGTTCTAGATTCTTGGTTTTATGTAAAAGATCTGTATTGCTGTGCAAAACATGACCAACATATCTCGAAAAGTTTTCTCAGCTTTCTACAAAACTGTAGCCACTTGATTTACCATGTATAACAGGATCATTTGCAGTGCAGTTCCCTTTGTCACATTTGCCAGGATTAGTGCTGACTAGGCCCAGCAAAACCACTACTCTTCTGCTTCTCAATATCCTTCCTTACTAATCAGTGGAAAAACGTACCCCAGAAAAACATTAATCATCTAGAAAATGCTGTTTCTTACCTTTCACTCTGCTGTTACATGTGAATTATCATTAAAGGTCTTGGTTCTGCACCTTATCACTGTTCATGCTCCATGGATACTTCTCTACTAATCTTTAACTGACTTATGAATCTGTTATTGTGAAATGATGCTGCTCATGTTATCTTTGCTATAATAATGAATGGCTATAATAGAGCCCTATCATCTAGATGTATTTGTACCATGATGCTCACACTGTGGCCATACTGTTGAAACAATCATACAGTAAATGTTTCTGAGCACTAAATCTGTCATTCTTTGCTCACAGGCATTAAAAAAATGAAGATGATGGAAGAAAAGGGGGATGGAAATACTGTGACAATCCAGTTCTAATTTCTTCAGCCACCCACATTTTGTTTCTCTCAAGTCTCTTTTTTGCTTGTTTGTGCTATTTTCTTATGAATGACCCATTATCTGAATTAATTTTCATGTTACTTTAACATTTCCACATTTGCAGGTTTCTTCCACAAAATTACTAGAATTATTTGTTGCAAAATGCTGGCCATTATGTTGTCTTCTACCTCTAGAACCATGTTTTCAGACTACGTTGTCTTACAGTTTATGTTGTCACTGTACAGGAAGTGACAATGTGGAAAGTTCTTTGACAAGATGTGTCATTTAGTATGACAAAGTAAAGCAGAGTGCACCACATCATTACCTAGTGCTGGTGTATATAGCATGTGAACATGAGGGTCACATCTTTGTTGACTGCAGAATACATTATCCTCTTACAGTCATGTGACTGTGATCTCCAACATTCATTGGACTGACTTGCTGCTGACTGTGAGGTGGTTCAAGTGAAAATCAGTATCCTATAGGTTTGAAAGTCAAGCTTACAAACTACTGGCCTTCAGAAACCTTGATTGCCATTACCGTCCATGGACTGGTGGGGGTGTCTGAATGTATAAACAGAGGTGTTAGGCAAGAAGAAAGGCCGCTTAATCCATTGTTATTTATAACTGTTTTGAACTATCCAATACAATAATGGGGAGAAGATGGGTTTGTGGCTTTCAAATATTTGTACACTTCCTGTAAATATATGTTAATTAGATGGCATCCCATGGTTGGTATATAAGGGGACAAGGGTTTGGGATGTATCATATGATTTCAGACTCTGTTTACTGCTTTGCAATCAGTAACTTGATATACACGGAGTAACTTATTTTTGACAGTACTTGCTGCTTTATATATGGCTTCACTTTTACTAGGAAAAATGAAAATATGGGATATTTGATATGAAGAACCAGATTGGCTACTGTTAACTGGAATGGTGTATGAAAAGAGTAATTGTACAATGACCCCCCCCCCATTAATATTCCAAAACATGCATGCTGATTGGCCAGCGTGTCTGTTGTAAATCCCACAACATACCAACGGAAAAAGGTCTGGTCATCCAAACTTTTTTTTCCTTTGGTATAAAGTGTCCAAAACTTTTTTTTAATAAAAAAAAAAAATGAAGCAACAGAGACGTTCTTTTCTCCATTGCTTCCGTTTCAAAGCATTGATGTACTGGGTATGCGTGGGAATGCAAGTCCCATATGCATGCACACTACATCAACACATGGAAGCCGTATACCACCACCGGCGGAAGAACAGTAATGCGCCGTTATACAAAGACATTATTTAAGAAACGTAAGTATTTTTTTTCTTAAATAATGTCATTCTATAATAGAAATAACCAACTCCGTGGTTGTGGTATATTGAAGATTTACCCACACTGGGCTTTATTTAGCCACTCGGCCATCGCCCTCGTGATTTAACCATGCCAACCATGGGTAAATTGCCAATATTCATCGGTTATTGCTTAATTACTTTATATGAAATAAATTGTAGATACTGAAAGGAAAGAGAGAAGTACACTTGATTAAAACATCTTATTTCTGTTTTTCCCCAAAATTTTTGTCAAATATTCTGTATCCACTACAGACGAATTTTGTTTGTTGACTAGACTGAAAGAGGTGTGAAAATGATACAACCTCAACGCAGACGAGAAAATGAAAATGTGATGCAATAATAAAAGTAAATCAAAGAGTAAAAGACAGAAGCAGAATTGCAGAAACCTCTGTTTAAGCTAAAGTTGCATGAATTTGACTTTAGTAAAATGTTTTCATAACAAGATATAGCAAATTTAAAGTAATATTGTGTCACTCAGCTATGAAGAATGTTCATAGTTTCATAGGTAGGTACTAGGCTATCAGCGCAAGGGCCTAAGTAAGCCTAGCCAACAAGGTTCCCTGGCTTACGCAACCCAAGAAAGCTATTTTCCTGTGCCCCTGTCGAGCAGAGCCACAGAAGTTGATATAGGTTCAGATGTTATCAGAAAGAAATGACAAAGGGTTTTAAACAAGGCTAAGCGTGTTTATATTACAAGGGAAATTTGCTAACATTATGGGGTTATAACCACATTCAAAAGTACCAGTTAAAATTATAATGAAATATAAGGCAATGTTTGGAACACTATGTTTGAGACCAGACTGTTTTGGTTAGGAAAACTATGATTCATGGTTTTTTTGAATGCATATTAAGATATACCAAGATTTTGTGAAACAGAAGAGAAGTCCCCCCCCAATAATGGGAATGAAGAGTGTTCAACAGACTGACGCAGGTTTAGGGAGTCATGTTGACAAATGGGGTACATAATATGATATTTACTTGAATTGTTTTCTGTCTCACACGCATGATGGATACAGAGATTTCAGTGTAGTTGGTTTTCTGTAACATGATGTATGATATTTCTGATATAATCAGAAATATGCAGTATTCTATGAGAGAAGAATGTATGTATCATAAATCAAAGATGTCCAGAGAAGAGTAGGAGGCATATAGAAAAATATAATATTTTCTAAGGATGTTATCTCTTCTGCAGTTTATTACTCTATTTCATCGTGCTTGGAAACTACGTACAAGTTTTGTTATGAATGCTACACAGTTTTAATTCAGTTTTTAATAAGCATGCCCTACTCTTTCTTCAATGGAGGGCAAGGAATCTTTAGCATCCACCTAAGCTACTAGCGGATGAGGAAAACGGGACCACAGTTAAACATCTCCTGCAAAGAATAACAATTCAAGACAGCAGCATCCCCTTACTCTGCTCTACAGTGTCAGCATCAGAGCATAGGTCTAACCATATGTAGTGGGAATAGAATACATAACCTTCCCATCTCAGCATCAGATGCACATGTGCTACCAGTCGCTACCCTTTGTGCTAATCCTTCAGTCACCATTTCCAATGCACCTCAAAGCAAACTGCAATCCTACAGAGTGATTCATAATTCTGCTTGTTCTTTTTGTAAGCTGTTCACTTGGAAAAGGTGCAGTAAAACAATACTATGAGAAGTGATAAACTGTACAATGTTTGGGGCATATGGCATCATTAAATGGAATATAAATAGCCAAATGTTTGAGGTTTGTGCTGCATAAGTAAAAAAAATGTAAAACTAAAGAGCCAAACATGTAGGCAAGTATATACAAAGTTCATGGCATCCAGGAAATCTAAAGTACAAAACAGATCAATAACTCTCACAATGTCACACTTTATTACACCTGTGCAGTGTGATGCTAACAGGCAGGATAGAAACAAAGGATTACTATCTGGTAAAATAGATCCCACTATCTACATGCAAATAAGTATTTTAATCAATGGTTATCTTAGCACAGTTTTAATACTTATGAAATTTGGGGTGTGGTATTATGAATGCTGTACAAGTTTTCACTGCACACATTTTATCACACAGGGAAACTGTGGTGTTTTCCATCACTGGTAAAGTTTGTCAAATTATGTAAAGGTCTAACTTCATTATATTGCCCATTTCACAATTCAAGGAGTTTTGCCTTTTTTTTTGTTTGACGTTCTGCAACCCTAGAGTTAGTGTATTTAATTTCTGGTGGCATGGGGGTAAAGCCCCCCCACATAAAAAGCTGTTTTTTTTTTTGTTTTACTTTTTGAAATTGCAAATGTATTCTATAATTACTTTATGCAATGGTTTTAAAGGTGATTAATGGTAATTGCTTGTGAGTTCATTCAATGTTTTGTGTTTTGATCAAACTCACTGGCAATTATCCATTATAAACTCAGTATTTTATTCTATACAAATGGACAGCACATTAAAATATTCGCCACCATATTAATAATTGGTACACAAAGACAACCCTCATTAATACTGCATGAGTGATTAGTACTCACATGCTGTCCAAAAATGTCCAAATTAAGTCCGTTGTCAGGTAGTGTCATATATGATAGCATGTCAGCAGGCCTCATAAATGGACCCCAATCACAGCCTCTTTATGAGGGCAGTGTTTTAAAAATCCTTTTTAAAAATTGCTTAGTTGCATTAATGCAGGCTTTGACATTCACAAGGAATTATAGAAACTGCACTAATACAGTACTTATAGAATTTAACTGCATCCTCTAAATTTCTTATTGGGTAAGAGACATCAGGAATTATGGCAGTATGGCCTAATAATAAAACCTAGTTCATTTCAGCAGATGCCTAAATCAGTATACCATTGCTGATACCAAGCACAACACTTCCATTAAAGTGAAATTAAGCTTCACAAAGCAGCCACCTCAGCAGAAAAATACAACCCAAAGCTGACACATTAACATAAAGCATGGCACTTGGAAATTATTACTGACTCTAATCTCCAAACATTCAGGTGCTGAGCTGTGCTCACAGAATGACCTGTCCGTTGTGATGTATTAGTGTTTTTCCCTCCCCTTCTTGACTGCAGAGATTTATGTACCCTGAAATAGAATTACACAAGACTTTATGTTCACTTATCTGCAATTCTTCCACACGTAATTTTTCCCCACAGCAAAGGTCAATCTAACACTTTATGCTTCTCTCATCAAAAGAAGTACTTACAGTTTGTTAGTCTGCTCAGATTACTGCACTGAAATGTTTATTTGTTTATTTAATGGCTTGTCTGCAAAGAACCTGCTCAGAAGTAACTTTTGTAAGGACACAATCTGTTAGACACTTTTATTTCAGGTTGTTGCCACCCTGTTTATTTTATTTTACTTATTACTTTGTTGTCCAGGCAAATGGACTGGCCCAGACTGGACCCTTTTCAAGAAGTACAACTATAGATCTAGATGAAGATGAATGCAAAATGAATAAACTAAGTTTAAAATGAAATATTCATAACAGCATATTGGTAATCTGAAAAGTGGCATTTCGCTTAGTTTAGATAGTAATACTCAATCACATTAGTTAGAGGATATATTTTAAGTTGTCTAGCAGTTGTGTTTGCCTTGGACTTCAACTGTACTTTCTTTCTGGCAGACAGAATTCTCATGTCTTGTGCAGTGTAAATGTGATGTGTTAATGCAATCTATGTTGTAGGCCAGAAAACTGAAAAGGCTTTATTCCAAGGTGGCAATTTCAAATGGGGAATAAAGAAATAGCCCTTGGGGAAAGAAGTAAGGGTATTTTATAGTCGGGCAGTTCAAGTGTGTGGGACACACAGAACAAAAATTATTTAATAGAAAACTAAAAAGTAAGTGAGGTATAATGAATGGTACAAGGAGCAAAGTGAAAGAGTTAAGTAGATTATTCTAGAACCATGAAATAATGGTGCTAATAGCAGGATAAGGTGAATACACTGGCCAGTTTTGTTCTTGAAGTTTTAAAATCTGAGCTACTTTCCAGAAGAGACAGAAATACAGTAGGCAACGTATCCTTAATTTAAGGAAAAGAAATGCCTTTACTTCAGGTATAAAAATACTGGAAGCAGAGTGCACAGCATTTGGCCGAGAGGTTATTTTGGTATAAGGAGCACTATGGCTAAATGATGAATGAACGATAAACAGGAGTCATCTGAAGGTCTGAAATTACTGTTCTCATCCTTTACTGATGTATATAAGTCACATTTAAGTTATGTAATGAATCTACTGCCAATTGCACTTTGATATGTCTTACCTCCATTTTTTAATGTTATTCATATTTATTATGTATATGTAGTAACTGTAGTTTTTCTCCCCGAGCCTCCAGTGAAAAAGACATGTGTCCAGTCAGACTTTCCCGGTAAACAAATGTAAAATAAATAAAATAAAATAAATAAATAATAAATAAAAGTCAAGCAATCAAGCTTCTAGAAGACCTATACTTCATAAACTTGACAATCAAATCTGTGGACCTTTTGAGTGTTTGCACCGTACACCATTTTAGAGGGGAGTGGAGAAGTTTGTGAAGGCATGTTCCAGAGAAGTGACAGCTGCTATAGACAGCTGCAGTTTTAATAAAAAAAAATCATCTCTGCTTTTGGTCTGCATGAGCTATATTAGTTCAGAAAAGATCTGTGATCAGTTGGATTGGTAATGACCAGATTCAGTGTAAGGAATGGGCAACAGTCCTGCTGGCATACCTCAGTATTCGTTTTGTTCCTCATAAAATTTGTGGTTTCCAAGAAAGTAATCAAGGACTGAAGTAACTAAATAATGACCGATATGATATTTAACTTTCAGACAAGGCAATATTTAAAATATTTCATGAGTTTTGGCCTTTATCCACCCCATTATTTTTGGCTTTGTCTAGAATTCTTATACTAAGAGACTGAGAGGTATGTCTTCTGAATCAGAATCAGGTCATTATCACAAGAACATAGGATTTAGTTAAGACCAAAGTTGAGGGAATTAAGAAATTTGGAAGACAAGTGGGCAAAAAGCAAAGTACTTGGTAAGTGAACTACTATAACTTGAGCTATACATAGCCATATGTATATTCACTGAACACTGCCTTTGATCTTGCTAAAAAAAGACCTTGCTGTTTCTAAACAACTTTACATAGAATGTTTATCAGTCTTAACTCTGCAGCCAAACCTCCATATTTGTAGTGTTTGAAATGGATTCACTGTGACTCAGCACACTGGCCAGTCTCCAAACCATAAAGCAAATTCATAAATTACTAGCCCTATGGTTGAGTTAGTGTTAGACTTGGCACTTTGTTTATGGATGTCAGATGGGAAAACAGGTGACAGACATAATCACTCTATAGTTAATTGAACAAATAGGGCTCCATTAAAGCTGTTTATGCCCATACTGCAGTAAACAGAGTTATAAACATAATTATGACAATAATGCAGCTGTTCGTATGGTTAGAACTCACCCTAACTATTACTCAACAGGTTATTGATACATTCTATAACTAAGAAAAAAAATAGCTCAAAAACGAGAGAGAGAGAGAACAAAGAGGGCTGGGACAGTAGGTGAAGATACTAGTATAGGTCCGCTCTCTGAATATATGAATTACTGCAGCTTGTTTCCAGTTATCAGGAAGAGTACCTGAAAAGAGGGACTGCCTAATAGTTAAAGAAAACATAAGATACAAACTCAGTTGCAGGCACTTGTTAGTCAGCAGATAGAACCTGTCCACACAAGCTGCCATAAGTGTGAATCTTTTTTTTTTTAATTTCTTCTTTTCTGTATCCAGAAACATATTCAGGGAGGATGATCTTATGAATCATTAAATCACAGCAATACCAGGCGTCAGAAACTGGTGTTTTTTAAGTATTCTCAAAGAAAGCACATAATAATACCGCTGTGTTTTCCCGTTTGTCATTTGCTTACAAGAAGACAAGAGGCATGGCACTACACTGTATGCATCAGACCATTTGCACCTTTAGCCAAGACTGTTTCTTCAGCTTATACTGCAGAAGCTCTGAAATTGAGATAGAATCAAAAATGTCCATAAATGCTCTAAGGTCACAGGACTGAAGAACACCAAAGTTAAACAGTGATACAATAAAGAACATTTATTCAGAGAGCTGCAAAAGGGAAGTGCTTTACTAACCCCCCCCCCCCCCCCAACACACAGTTATGGTTCCACGGACTTAATATGGCTTTGGAGTAAAACCAGACTTTGCAGTAAGCATAATTTTTTTACTGTCACTCCAACATTTGCTTATATCAGAGACAGAATACATAAGGAGGGAACACAGGAAAGAGGAAATCCCTGACATTGAAGTTACTCCTGCAGTAAATTTGTTTTATTGTAGTGCTCTGTAATAATCAATCATTTTAATTTCAGCCTGTTGTATTCAATAGTTGGTGATTGTATATTTTATTTTAAAGGTTTGTGAAGTAAACCCTTCCATAGTAAGTTCTGCCTTGGCCTTCAGTATTTCACATTCTTAAATACAATGCCTGAATCCTGTGGAGTATCTATGGACATTTGAAGATTTTCTGCAGTTCTGTGGTTTTAAAATGAAGGGACACTTCTCTGCTTGTGGCATAAAAACACTGTCTGACATGGTATCTGTTATCAAGCAATGTCATAATTCTGATTCTAAAGACATCTTTAAATAGCATTATGGTCACCCTGACTTAAATCTGACAGGATGCAAAATGTCCTCCACTATCATCCCCTCAAGATCAATCTTATTGCCATGTCACTTGGCTTACATTTGTCATTTTATACTTTCAAAAGAACCACCACACCCTTACTGCATTACCACCCCACCATTAACCCTTACATCTTCCCCCTCCCCTGATTAGATGCACTGCAGCATTTTATTTATTTATTTGGCTTTGTTGGTGGAGAAAGTCTGACTGGGCATAGCCTATTTTCAGAGCTAGCCTAGGCCGTAAAGCTTCAATACAATACATTTATATTAACAAGTGAACTTCTAGAAAGTTCTAAGAAAAACAACAGTTAAATTTATCAGAAAAAAAACAATTATAAGACAGGTATATATAGTAAAGTATTTACATCAACATGTATAAACTTACACAGTTCTAACAGCTCTAGCAGGAAGTAAACAGATTTATACAGTAGAAGTGAAAACATTGCTGTAAATTTATGTTCATACATTTCAGAACAGAAAGACTTGTATAGATATATACTGACATAAGTTATAAAATTATGTAGGAAGTGAGAATTTAGTATTGTATATTAAGATAGTGATAATAGCATATTACTGAGAGAGCAGAATATAGGATTAGTTCTGTCTAGGCTGCATGTTTCAAATTGATGTATCTGGGAGGTTTATAACTTAGGTATACAGGGAATGCATGAGAGGGGTAGAGTAGTGAATGGCAGCAGTTAGAAACAGAGAAAGATGAAAAGTGGTGTTTAAGAGGTGGGTGAAAGGAGTGTATTGATTCAAGTGCAGGATGGAAAGTTGTCAGGGGTGTAATGATTCAAGTGCAGAGGTAGGCAAAAAGTTAGCAATAAGTAAGAAGTTGCTTGTGTTTTCGCTATAGGTCTCACCCTGGCAATGAACATGAGCATGACCAGGATTGGGTAAGGTCTGAGCTTGATTTTATAGCTTAGAAGTTTGTTAGTCATTTTTATTTGTATAGGGATGATGTTCCAGAGTTTGGAGATGCAACAGGACTATAGTGAGTCCCCCAATTAATTTTTTGCATTACTAATTACAGCGGTAGCGTTGTTGCCTCACAGCAAGAGGTTCTCCTGTTCAATTCTCAGCTGGAGTGCCTTCTGTGCGGACTCTTCATGTCCTCCCCGTGGTCGAGTGGCCTCCGAAAGACATGCATGAATGGGCATGCCTTTGCTGAAGGTTGGGTGTCGGGCTGGCAACTTGGCACCATAAAAAAAAAAAGTCTACTGCCAATCATTAGCAGACCGGAGTTTTGCTGTGGTGACCCCTAACCGGGAAAAGCCGAAAAGAATACACACACACACTAATGCTTCGCAGCAACATCCAGTCCCTGGAATAAAACACACAGCCCTTACGGCTTCCCCTTCTCTGACTAGATGCACTATGCCAACAGCATCCAGTCACTGGAATACAAATGTATAGCCCTTATGGCTTCCCCTCCCCTGATTAGATACACTGTAATGTCTTCAGTCTGTCACTAGAATGCAGATTCCTATCCCTTATATCCCCCTCCACAATTACATGCACTGTAGCAGCAGCAGGAATTCAAATGCATACTCCATATGTATTCCCCCTCACCAATTAGATATGGTGCAACAGCTGCATCCAGTCACTGGAACACAAATATATATCCCATATGGCTTCCACCTCCCCTGATTAGACACACTGTACCATCTTCAGCCCATCACCGGAATACAAACTCATAACATATTTCTTTTCTCTTTTCAGATAGACGAGGGAAGAAGACTGAACTAAAGCAGGCTGAGCTTGATAGCAGCTTTATGGCCAAGTTGTTATTATACATGACATTCCTGCAATCCCTTCTAAGGTGTACACACTAACGCACACTGTAAATTTAATTAATCTCGCTCCTCAGGAGGTTGAACATATAAACATACTGCCTTTTGCTCTACCTCCCTCCCACATGGAGAAATGCTTCCTCATGCCCCCCTTACTCATTTTCTCCCTTTGTTGGTTTTTGTTTCGACAGTCCTCATCTGTAAATCTGCTGGCACAGTGTTCTGCAATTATCTGTAGCAAGTTTTCCTTTAGTCCTTAAATATTTACCTCTGCTCTCCAAGCCCACTTGATGGCAACTGCAGTGCATGCAGTCCCTTTAGCTCTGCAGTGGTATGTTAGATATTACTTTAAGTATTATTCATTTAGCAGATTTATCATTTGTGTTTTATGTTCATTTCTTATGATATTGGCACACATCAGCACATATTTGCAGTTTAGCCTAGCTTAGTTATTCTGTCAATTATAATTTACAGTTTTCATTTGGCATCTCAAAGGATACACAGTATTTATGCTTAAACTATCCCAGTGCATTTTCTTATACTCTTCCCTTGTACAGCATCTCATATGCCAGCAATTGTACCTGACTAGAAACGTTCACTCAGTGTGCTTATTTCAGAAAATATTCAGAATAAGATACAAAAAAGAAATTAATGTATATATGATGGCTTGAGTTTCATTTGATGACAAGTGCACAGTGTCACCCTCCCCTTATGTACTTTTACTCTTTTCAAACCGTATCCCACATTGTGCACAGAATCTCACCTATCATTATGCATTTTAGATGCACATTATCACTCTGTTTTATAGCTGCAAAGAAAAAAAAATCAATCAGAATGATATATGGCTCGACAGGTCTAAAGCAAGCCCAGCCAAGTAGAAAATAGACTAGCAGCTGCTTTGTAGGACCAAAGAGATAGGGCAAGAGAACTCCATCATCTCGCACAATTATCTCTGAAAATTTCAACTTTGGGAACATGACACTGCTTTTGATGGCCTTCTGCAATGTGCAGTTCCCTCCCATTCTCTCTCTGGGTTGACAGCTGGTAATCGTTTTTCATCGACTTATTTGGTCCGATTAGGGCAGATATTCAGAGGAGGAGGTTCAGTTGGGGAAATGGAGGCCGGATTGTCAGAAATAATCAAAACAGTGATCTTGTCTTTAGGTGACTCTCCTTTTCTTTGTATGAACCAACAATAACAATAAACAGCAACACAGATAAATAACTCCATCTGCTGCATTTATAAATGAAACCTGTGTGTGTGCATCCGTGTGTGTGTGTGTGTGTGTGTGTGTGTGTGTGTGTGTGTGTGTGTTTGTGCATCCGCATGCATGTGCACACACGTGTCTATATAAATGTGTACATGTACATATATGTGCATATGTCTGTATAACTTTATGTCTAGCTAATATTTATAGACTGGCAAATAAGTCTGATGTACCTAAATACTTGACTTGGAAGAAATTCAGCTGTTTAAGGCCTAAACAAAGTATTCTATTCCAAATAGTTCATGACAGGCTGCGTACAACAAGAGTCGTTACAGTGTTTGTATGTGTGTGTGTGCGTGTGTGTGTGTGTGTGTGTGTGTGTGTGTGTGTGTGTGTGTGTGTGTGTGTGTGTGTGTGTGTGTGCCTGTCTGTCTATGCCATGAGTAATACTTGGCTTTAGTGGTCTTAACCATCCATTGGATTCAGCCTGTATGTTATTGGGTTTTTATACATAGAAGCCACTGGGCATAAAAAGAAAAGAGATATTCTGTGGGTTCCTGTGCAGTTTAAAATGTTTTGGTTTTGTCCAACTTTTGCTTCATCTAAAGCTGCATCTCAATTTTAATAAAAGAAAGTACTCTTGCTATACTTCCACATTTATGTGGCTTTCCAAAAATATTTAAAATATTTGATGTTTGTCCAATACAGTGTGTGTGTGTGTGTGTGTGTGTGTGTGTGTGTGTGTGTGTGTGTGTGTGTGTGTGTGTGTGTGTGTGTGTGTGTGTGTGTGTGAGAGGCCATTAAATATCTTATATGATGGCTGCACACTTTCTTCTAGTACTATAAACTGCACATACATGGAATTCTGCAACCAGCATTAGACATCCATAAAGTAAGACAAAGTGTTTTCCTAACTGCATGATGAGATCGCTGTTAGGGGGTTAGGGGCCTGCTTTTTACAATGCAAAAGTGAATGGAATTTATGATTAATAATAAAAATGAGAACAGAGTCAATGAAACAACTATGGATTTCTCCCTTTCATCAAAAATACATATTATTAGATTTGCCATGATTTTAAAGGCCATTACCAGGTAAAAATAAAGGATAAGTACATATATAATACAAGCCCAGATCTCTTGTACAATATATCAGTCACAGTGAGTGGTATATGTCCTATCACTATCCTCTTTAAAACCTGGCAAGTAACTTGTTTGTGTTCACCTAAAGTAACCATGGCCAGATCCAGCAAAAACTATCTTGCTGTCACATCTCACCCAGAGTTTAATTTCAACTGCTCTTTACTTTGATGCTCTACCTCCATTTTAGTTTGGCTACTCTAGTTGTAGAATGTCTCCCTCACTGGCTCTACATTTAATGAGGCTTTAGGCTCAAAGCATGAAGCATTTGAAGTTTACTGGCATTTTACTGGTTTTGTTGCTATTACTGTGGATGGGGTGGCCACGGTGCAGTGGTTACAAGAGGTTATCTGGTTTGATCCTCAGCTGGGGTGCCTTCTGTGCAGAGTCTGCATGTCCTCCCTGTGGTCACATGGATTTCCTCCTGGTGCTCCGGTTTCCTCCCACATCCCAAAGACATGCTGTAGGTGGATTGGACATTCTAAATTTGCCCTAGGTGTGAGTGTGTGGATGTGTGTGCCTTCTGTGGAAGGTTGGGCACCGGGCTGGCAACTCAACACCGTAAAACTCCACTGCCAATCATGAGCAGACAGATGATCCACTGTGGTGACCCCTAACCAGGAAAAGCTAAAAGAAGAAGAAGAAGTTGCTATTACTGTGGATGCCACTGGCAGGAGCAGCCCTAGGCCAACTGGTGCCGTAGGCAAAAGGGCTCCATGCTGCCCCCACGACACCACCCGGTGCCCCCATCCTGGTCTACCTACACCAGATAAATACTGGAAAAGCACCCCTGATAGAGCGGTGCCCTAGGCCTATGCCTAAGGCCAGCTATGTTCACTGGACTGAATTAGCCAATTGTGAGCCATGGAACTTGCACTGATTTGTAGTACTGTGTAGATTACACTTTTATTTGAAACTCAACTAAACAAAATGGAAACAATAAGGTAGGTGATTGCCACTCATGAAAAATCTAAGCATTGGAAGAACATATGCACATTGATGATTCTGTGTAGCTCAGAAAGGTTTAGAGCAGCACTGACTAATCCCAGTAACATCCAAACTTCAGGGCAGTTGGATTTAATGAATCATGAGATGGTTTGTACATTGGAGGGAAGGGACTGGTAGATTTTTGTTGCTTCAGAGTGAAGTAGAAAGGGTCTGCATTGATAAGAAGCAGTGTGAATTCAAAGAACAAATGAGTTTGAGCTGAAGCAGTAATAATAACAATCATATTGCACGTCATTGCTGTTGTCTTAAACATATTTCAAAAAGGCTGTACTTCCTATGTGAGTCAACAGCAGTGGCTCAAAATGGCTGTACTTCCTGTGTGAGTCAGGAGCACTGGCGCATTATTGTCCATAATTGCTGGTTGGATTATCTTTGATGCTGGTCAGACTTGTCTGTTTTGAATAGAGGTGTATGTAATTCATTTCATGTGGTTTGTTTCTGTGGATTCTTATAGCCCTGTATTTTTAATGCAGAATAATACTTTATTGGGAAATGAGACATGTTCGAATAGGTAAATTAAAAAAAATGTAAATGCAGCTCAGTCAGGATCAAGATTAGCATGTCAGAGCTCACAGTGAGTCTATGACCAGTCACATTGTATGATAAATTACAGTGTGCAACAGCTCACTGTTTAGCATAATAGTTAAAGTCTTTGCCTCAAAAATACTAAGTGCAGATTTGATTCTAGCCTCTGGTTATTGGTTAGGCTTGTAATAGTCTACAAACCAATGGCTTAGTGTATTTGGGAGCATTTGCCATAATGGTTAGTGTTTACCTCACAAACACAAGTTACATGGTTTGAATCTCATAAAAGGGAAATTGTCCAGGCTTAAAATGACCCACAAAGGCAGTTAGCTTTGTACTTACCTACGAATGTATAGCTCACAGCCTGTGTCACATTGCATGATAAATCAGAGTGTGTAACAGCTCACTGTTTGCAATATCTCACAGTTTGTGAGAGCTAACAGTATATGACTAGTCACATTGTATGATAAACTACCATGTTTAACAGTTCACAGTGTGTAACAGATCACAACTTGTAATATCTAACAGTTTGTGATAGCTTATAGTCTGTTTGTTGTAGCTCACCAGGAATTATAGCTTATTGTTTGTGACTGACCACTGTCTACAACGGATCACAATCTGCAATAGTTGTGAAATCTATGTACCACAGCTCACACCTTGCTTGCAGCATCTCTCTGTGTGCAACACCTCACTTTTTATAATAGCTCACATTATGATAGCTTAAAGTGGGCAACAGGTTACAGCTTGCAATTTGTTCATAATCTACAAAACCTTATAGTTTGTAATAGTTCACCAAATTATATGTCATGGTTTATGATAAATCGTAGGTTTCTTTCTGTAACCATTTCAAATGCCATGACTAGCATTGCTGAATCCTGAGTCATGAAGAATAAATTAGCAAACATTTGGACTTACATATATTCCATAGCAGAAAATGCCATTTCTTGCAATATTCCTTTTTTCCCAAGATACAGTGATCTCAAAGTTGGCATATATAAGTTTGGGGGTGTCGAAACTTGCCTCTCACATCCAATCTTCGGGGATCTTACCCCCTGCAAAAAATAAGTTAAAAGGGGAAAAGCAATGTTTCATATTCCCTCCTCTTCTCTATTTTCAGTTTTTTTTTTGTTTTCTATGTTTTGGGATCTGGCAGTGTGAGCCACAGCATTTCAGTAAGTAGCCTTTTTAACTGCTTATGTACTCTAATATCTGACTGTGGTAGCTGGACATGCTAGCTTACATTTCTGTTTTCTTATGGTCTACTCGTCGGCTCACCACTTGTTATAACTTACAGTCGGATACATCACAGTGTGCACTTGCTCATAATATTTGATAGATTGCAGTCTATGAAAAATTGTGTTTTCTAAAGTTCATGGCTTCTTATAGTTCACAGTTTGTCATTACTGAAAGTGTTCAAAAACTCAACAACTGTGATGTCAGTTTGTGAGAGTGTGCAGGTTTTGAATCAATTACTGTCTAAAACTGCTCATCATTTTTACTAGCTCAAACATTTGTGACAATTCATAGCCTGTGCGCACTCACAATCTATGTGTGAGCTTGTGCAGTTTTTGAATTGATTACTAAGACTGTTCATCATTTTTACTAGCTCAAACATTTGTGACACTTCATAGCCTGTGCGCACTCATAGGTTCATAGGTTCATAGGTAGGTACTAGGCTATTATCCCTAGGGCCTATATAAGCCTAGCCAATAAGGTATCCTGACTTTCGCCACCCAAGAAAATTATTTTCCTGTGCTCCTGTCGAGCAGAGCCACCAAAGTGATCCCTGGGGTGAATTTCCTATTTCCCATCCAATTATCAAGATTTTTCTTGAAGAGTGCTAATAAGGAGCTTTGTTTGACATAGATAGGTAGTCTGTTCCAGAGTATGGGAAGTCTCTGGGACAGGAATCTATCCCTCCAACATGTTCTGTTTATTGTGGTGACAAGGTTTAAGTCCCTAGAGCGTGTAGCTCAGAGGAATTGGGATTTCTTTAAGTGGAGCATGTCCAACAGCTCTGGGTTTGACATAGCTTTGTATGTTAGGCAGAGATCGCCTCTGAGTAGGTGATATGTGATGGAGTAAAGCTGGAGTTTTTTGAGACGGTCTGCATAGGACATCTGTTTGAGGCCAGTAATCCTCTTTGTGAGGTATTTCTGTGGCCTTTCCAGTTGTTGTAGATGTCTTGTGAAGTACATACCAAAAGGGGCATTGTACTCTATAATGGGTCTTATGAGTGATGAGTAGAGGGGAACAATGACCTCTTTTTTTCTGGATGAGAAACCTTTTGTGATGAGGTGAGCCATGTAGAAGGATTTCCTGACCACTGTGGCGAAGTGATTATCAAAGGAGAGACTACTGTCCACCTGTGTCCCAAGGTCTCTTATCACACTTTCTGTGTTAAGTAGACTACCACTTATGTGGTAGTTCATGGGTACAGAGTTTTTACCAAAGGGGATGACAATACACTTTTTGGCATTGAGCTTCAGGCCATGGCTTTGACACCAGGCATCTGTCTCAGTGAGGCCCTTTTGTAGTATGTCCACATTGTTAGGAGTTTCGATTATGGCTCCTAGTTTGCAGTCATCTGCAAACTTTATTAGCCAAAGACCTTCTGTGTTAGCCTGTACTTCAGAGAAGTAGATACCAAACAGGAGAAGACCCAGGACTGAACCCTGTGGTACTTCACTTGTCACTGGTCTGAAGTCAGATTTGGAGTCTGCTACTTTCACAGTGTGGGTTCTGTCTGTGAGCCAGTTGGCAACCCATCTTGTGACATAGGGATTTATACCTAGTTTAGTGAGCTTATCTATAATTCCAGAGTGGGGGATGGTGTCAAAAGCCTTGGCGAGATCTAGATAAGCTGTGTGAACCACTTTACCCTCATCTATGGCTGTGGTGACTGCTTCAAAGAAGTCAATCAGGTTTAGGAGACATGATCTGCCTTTTACAAACCCGAAATGGGTAGAGTCCAGAGTTTGGAGATTACCAATGTCTTTGTTTATGAGTTCCATGATGATACGTTCCATGGCCTTGCAGACCAGGCTTGTCAGATTAATGGGGCGGTAGTTCCCGGGGTCCATCATGGCTCCCCCTTTCTGGCGTGGGATAACTGTTGTGGTGTGCTATTCAGTGGGAAAAAGCCTGAGGTGAGGCTATGATTGAACATGGCATTTAGGTAGGTGCCAGTTCATTCTGTAGTTCGTGTATAACGCAGCCTGAGATATTGTCAGGTCCCATGGATGCTGTGTTCTTGGCTTTGGAGAGTGTGTTTTTTACCTGTGCAGCCGTGATTACAGGAACTTTGCATTCTTCCGGTATAGAGATGGGTCCTCTAGGGGGTGAGACGGGGGGGTAAAGTTAGCACTGAACCTATCTGCCAGGATGTTGGCAACATCAGTTGGTTCTGTATATTTAGTGCCATTGTGCTGTAACTCAGAGCAGATCTGGGTGATGCCAATGAGATTCTTGACATAGCTATAGAATGCTTTGTGTTTGTCCCTAGAATCAGTGGTGATTTTACTGTTGTAGCTAGCTTTGGAGGATCTTATAAGGGATCTCAGCTTCTTACTAAGGCTGACCAGGGAGCTCCTCCACTGATGGGATTTTACTCTCTTTTGCAACAGTTTCTTCCTTCTGTTGTAGAGTTTGTTTATGGCAGGGGACCACCAGATTGGCTTCCTTTTTTTGGAGGATAGCATTGTGGTTCTGTTTGGGCTAGCACGATCCATGCACTCGTGTAAGTGCTTATAGAGTGCATTTGTGTAGAATGCTGCAGTCGTAACTGTATTGTCCATCTGCATGGGTGTCATGAAGTTTGCCACTTCTGTCTTAAGAAGTGTGAAGTTGGCTTTGGAGACATTTTTTACGGTGGTTTCCCTAATTGGGGGTGGGGGGGATGTAGATGTCTAGAGTGATTAGCTTGTTGTCGGATCTGACCAACAAGGAACTGACCTCTGGTGTGGAACACCAGTTGCCCATGTTGGTAATGACCAGGTCTAGGATATTGCTACCCCTGGTGGTGGTGTGAATAAGTTGATCCAAGGCATTGGAATTTACGAATTCCAGAAAACGTTGAGCAAAAGAGTTGGCACATGAGTAGTTTTCCCAGTTAATGGTGGGGTAGTTGAAATAGGGTGTTGGGTTGTACCCTAATACTTTCCAGTGTATCAAGAAATGAGGAGTGGGAATCCTGGGGCATGGTGGGGGGGTTTATAGCAAGCTACAATTTGGATTGCGGTCTTGCCCAGCGTTAGTTGCACTTGGATAATCTCAGATGCATTATACTGTGCAACTAGCCTGGAGGTGTGGATATCCTTAATGAATATGGACACGCCTCCACCTTTAGTGCTTCATTCCGGGTTAGGTGACTGAAAGGTGTGGTATTTATTATAGCCTGATAATGCAGGGGTGCTCTCTGGAGCTTTGAACTAGGTCTCTGTTACTGCACAGATGTCAATGTTCTCCATTTTAAGGAGTGCCTCAAGTGAGTGCATTTTGAGGTTTAGACTTCTAGCATTGAGTAGCATTACCCTCAGATTTTGCTTGCTTGTACCTGTTACAGTGGTGAATTTGTCATTTGAACCTTGTCTAAAAAAGGCACTATAAGGGTGGCAAGAGCCTTAGCCAGTATCCGGAATCCCAAGGGCGACAGGTGTGGCGACAGGTGCAGGCCATCTCTGGCAAAGCATCATGGTCTGTTGATCATGTTGTCCCAGGCAGACAAATACTGGATCCCCTTAGAATGACACCAGAAGCTTAGCCAATTGTTGAAGTCAATCATTTTGTCTTTGTACTGTGGTATCATTCTGGGTGATGGCAGGATGCTACTCAGGGCTAGGGTCATACCTGCCTGGGCTACATGTCTCTTTTCATGTAGTCCAGGAAGGTATGTCTCAGGTCATTAACACCAACATGGAGAATGACAGTGTCATATTTGTACTTGTTGTGGAGTGACCTGATTGCATGTGTTATGTGGCGGATGCTGGCACCTGACAGGCAGCTGGAAAGTAACTTTCTTCTTGTTTAGCCTGGTGAGTGGAACATCAGTGTGCCTGACTATAGAGTCACCTAAGACTAGAGTGTTGGATACATTGTTATGCCTTATGGGCTGTGGTTGAGTGGCACACTGAGTTTGTGGGCTATGTGTCATTTGGGTTGTGTTGGGGGATGGAGTTTGCTTGCGTTTCTGCTTTGGAGGTCCCTGATGCTTTGGCAGGTTTTTATTCAGAGCCACCGTGAATGTAGGTGTGTGGTTTGTGTTTCTATGTGTGTGTTTTGGTGGTGTAGGTTTTGTGGGACTATGTGATGAGTGTGGTGTGGTGCAAGTGTTTACCTTCTCCTCTTGACTATCTAGTCCAGTCTTGGGTGAAGAGAGCTTTGCTTCCAGTTTGGCTATATAAGTGCATCTCTCACAGGTTGTAGTGTTGGGTGGTAGGAGGAGAGGGTTGTCTGTGTACATGAGGCAATTGCTGCATTGCCCCAAGATGCCCAGATTCATTAGGTAGACAGGAGAAATCATCGGGAGCTGACCCTTAGACATGCCTGGACAGGTGCTTATTTATTAAGTACTAAAAACTGCTTTGCTCTACACAAGTGAGGAAAGTTGAGTGCTGTAGTAATTTGCAGCTTATTTAGTGCTTACAACGAGTTCTGAACAAGTGATGAGTTCAAAGAAACAGATTTGAGTGCTGAAACTAGAAAACTGACTGGTTCTAAGAAACAAAATTAAGCTAGAAGGCTTCCCTCCAACACAGAAAGGCTTGGGGGCTCAGAAGCCTACAAACAGTATAGACCATTTACAGGAAAGGCAGGAAAGAAGCTTAATTTTTTTTCTTCTTTCCCAGATGCCCTCTTTGTACACAGTAGGAGTGCCTGAAATCAGAATATGATCTCACTGCACTCAGTTGAGTGAGCAAATGAGATGGGCCCTGAAGGAGTATCTAAACACAAATTTACAAGGGGGATGGACAATTTCAAAGCCACCAAGATTAACACCAAAACAAAACCAGGAAGGGTGTGTGGGGAACTAACTGAAAAAACAGAGTCAAAACTTCCAGTTCAGTTAATATTCAATGCAACACAAATAAATCAATTAAAATGCTGTATTATTTGAAAAAAAGTGCAGATAAAAGGTACTTAAATTCTCTTATACGTCCAGTTGAATACAGCTAGATCTTAGCCAGCTAAAGCTCAGGTTTTAAGCAGAAATTATTCCAAAAATGTACCACTTAAATAGGCAGTAACAGAATATCAATGAATGAGACTACCCCAACTGCAATTACTGTCTATGCAGGAATTCTAACATGCAATAAATTCTAGCAAGCACTAACTGAAAAAACAGAGTCAAAACTTCCAGTTCAGTTAATATTATGTATTATTTGAAAAAAAAGTGCAGATAAAAGGTACTCACAATCTGTGTGTGAGCTTGTGCAGTTTTTGAATTGATTACTGTCTAAGACTGCTCATCATTTTTACTAGCTCAAACATTTGTGACACTTCATAGCCTGTGTGCACTCACAATCTGTGTGTGAGCTTGTGCAGTTTTTGAATTGATTACTGTCTAAGACTGCTCATCATTTTTACTAGCTCAAACATTTGCGATACTTCATAGCCTGTGTGCACTCACAATCTGTTTGTGAAATTGTGCAGTTTTTGCATCGATTACTGTCTAAGACTGCTCGTCATTTTTACTAGCTCAAACATTTGTGATAGTTCATAGCCTGTGTGCACTCACATTCTACAGCAGCTCAAACTTTGCAAGGCTCATACTCAATGGTTTTTCACAGCCTATAACAGTTTGCAAGCTGTAATTTATTGTCTCATGGTTTCCTCTAAAGCAAACTGGTGGAATTCCATGTGGGTAGTATTGCAATTCTGCCTTACCCTGACTAAACTGTATACAATGCCTGGACTTGATAAGTTTTTGCATCATGATTACTAGAGTACATTAATACATTTTATTGTCTTGATGTACACTCACTCTAACAGTAGGTGTTTTTCTGTTTGACATGATGATAAACTGCAGTCACACTCAGCATAATATATTTACAAATAAGCCTGCAAAACGACTATACCACTGCACAGTCGTCCTTTTAAGTCTTCACCACTGAAGGCCATGTGTATTATTTAATTCACAAATACAAGTGTGCGTGTGCATACATTCATACACACACAGACACGCACACACACACACACACACACACACACACACACACAAATCTATCTATCTATCTATCTATCTATCTATCTATCTATCCATATATAATTCATATGATCAGCATTTCAGAATGTCGAGCATCATAAGACTGAGACTACACTTTAAATAATCTGAAACGCGGAACTAGAAAGAAATGCCAAACACTGTGTTTTTGCAGGCGAGAAAGCCCCTCCAATGGTGCCCACACCCACTCACCAAATATACATATAGATATATACCAGCTCAGAGATCACACTACAGTATAGAAAAGGACAAATTAATTGATCCACAGAGTGCCTTTCTCTCAGTACAAACAGTGTTCCTGCACTACCCAATATTCCACATTTCAGCATTTCAGACTGCCGATCACATGGTGTCAGTCTTATGATGTCCAAAGTTGTGAACCATCAATCATATGAATTAGACATATATATCTATATATGTATATATCTAAATATGTATATATCTATATATGTAGATACACACACTCGCGCGCGCGCGCACACACACACACACACACACACACACACACACACACACACACACACACACACACACACACACACTCACCCCATGACACACTTTTTTTCTGGACTTCCTTTCAGTATAGACTGTCATTTTTGACTAAATGCTTTTGTTTAGTTTTAATACAGGTTTTGTCATCAGCCACTGCGACACAGCTATTGCAAAGATTTTTATGTAAATTGACTTTAGCAATAATTCTTAGATATTCAGATTGACAAAGAATAATAAGACATTTGAAATTAAATATAATTTAGTTTTAGAAGAAGGAACAGCTATTGTATGATTTACATGTTCTAAATTCCCAAGTGATCAGTTAAAAACACAGCAAACTCAAAAGGGATGTTAAAAGATATGAAAGCATTTGTTAAATGATTTTGTGCTTTCTAAAATATCACTAACACATCAGCCAAGAAAATAACAATGCTAATGATTAATAAATGACTTGAACCTGTAAACATTCCTTCTACTGACTGTGGTTTATATTCCAGAGATGATGATTTTATGCTTTCTGCAGTATCGCATACAAATGGTCCAATTCAGACACAGCACAATAGAGCAGGAACTGCACAAAATGATGAGAATGCAGACCAAAGCTTTCTGTGTCTGGATGTGGGTGTTTACATGTATAATATCATGGCATATTAAAAACTGTGTAATGTCACCTTGTGACTGTCTCTGTTCACATTCACGTTATGGCTCATTTTTTGAGAATATGACCACTGACCTGCTGCTGGATCATAACCCATACATGGTAAAGGAGGTTTGACACACTACCAAAATCACCAGTCTGCTGTGTTTACACAGGTATTGGAAACTAAGAAGTCAACCACTCAAATTAGCATAGAACGACAATATACCTAGTCAGCATGAATAGACATTCAGTAACTGCTGAGCTCTAAATCAGGACCTGATGTCCACTCTCAGGACTCTGATGTCTATGCACTTTTCTATCAGTAGTTCCATCTATCTGCTTTGTGCAGCAAGCAGGCAGGCTAGATAAATCATGTGTGTCTTCCACTGGAATGTTGTAGGAATATGAATATTAAGTTTCTGCAAATTTCTTATTACATAATAGAGATTATGTTTATTAATATGCTTAATGGCAATTAGAAAGTCAGATCCTCAGAATCAGGGCCTATTTGCATGTGGAATAATATGACTTCATCTCACATATGGGGTATAATCATAAACATATTTAATTTAAGGTCCTAAGGTCAGGAACTATTATATTAGTAAGATGTTGTAGTCACGTTTGTGTTTTAGTGGCCTTGCATGGTTTAACCTGAATGATTTTTAAGCCATGTCTTAGGAAATGATCAGGTTTCGCATGGTTATATTAGATTATTGACAGCATCACACCCTCAAGACAGAGCTATTGCCATGGGCAACAAGGTCCAACAAAGGATGGCTAAGAAAGGAATTGATGGCTCCATTGAAAACTCTGTGACCTGAATAGTTAATACGACCTTCTCAGATTTTTTTCCCCTCATGCTGCCTATCTTCAAAAACATTGCTTTCATGATGGATCACTGGAGAGAGGGTGAAGTGATCAGATGGTCATTTGCTAAAGCTCTTGCCACTGAGGCATCCTGGGAAAAACATAATGGTTTCATGCAGCTCGAGGTTGCTGGCCTGCACAAGATGCCTGCACAGAATGTAACAACCTGGCATTGTTGTGCAGAAACACTTCTGGGGGTGACAATGGGGGATGCAAGTTTGGTTTCATATTTACTTCATATTCAGCTCTAAAAATCATTGAAGCAGTTTATAAAATGCTGACTGCCTATAGTTATTCAAATAAAGGTAACTTTAATGACACGGCTCAGGTCCTTCATTTTTTACCTTTTGGTGTAACGTTTATGAAAATGTGCAAGGCTTAAACAATTATCTAGCTGTTTTATGAGCTTCTCCAGAGATGTTGATAATGCACACACTGGCAATCAACTACGCTCCTACCATGCAAGCTCTCTCTCTCTCTCTTCCTTTTAAAAGAAGCGCATAAATTTCACTGTATGATTCTGCAGCACAATGGCTTGTTCATTAGAAAGGTAACAAACAGAAATTTGAATTTAATGGAGGGCACTTTCACAATTTCTCATGTAACTCTCAAGCTTTGTGCTTTATAATGCATAGAAATAGCTTTCTAAATGCAAGCCATATGGTCAGAGATTCCCATTTATAATTCCCCACATTAAGTACAAATACATTTAAGAAAAGCTAGTATTATCTTTCATCAGTACAAATATTACAAAGTTCTGCTTCACAAATGAAGTTCCTGCAAAGTTATAAGATATATATTCAAAGTTATAAGATATATATTTAATAAAATGTACAAGGATTTACTTGTGCACCTTGGCTGACAAGCTGTTGCTTTTCAGAGAAAGTAACTTCTGTGTGTTATGCTTCCTACACAAAATCAGTATAACTCAATACTCTTTGTTATTTTTTTATGGATATTTCTAGCTCATTAATTTATTTCTTCTCTCTCTCTAGCTATCTATGGAACACCAAGACTTCCTCTAGAACTTCCAGTAGTATCTACAGCAGAAAACTTTCGTAAATGTATAATTTGGTACAAGAATTGCCTGTTGAAATATAAAATAATCCTTTACAGAAAACATCATTTTTTTTGTTTTAGTGCGTTAAATATATATTTTTAAATTGCTTCTTTTTAAAGTAATACGTTATGCAGAGACTCCAACTCGCAGTTCCAGCAAGAAATAATCTCAAAAAAACACTCAAAAGCTGTTGAAACATTTGGGTTTAGCACTTTCATTTTAATAAATACAAAACTTCTTCAGTAAAAGTTTTTGCTTTTGAGAATTTTTTCACATTGTTTCATGCTGGAACCACAAATTAGAATCTCTCTAGTAATGTATTTTTATTCTTGGTTTGTAAACTTTGTTTTGGAGTCTTTTTAAAGTATATTAAGGTATCCTGTTTGGGATTTCTTTGCAATTAAAGAATTATTTTCCAGAACTGCTTAATTTAAAATATGCATTCAAAACATGTTGCTGACCATATCTGAACTTGCAAATGCATTGTAAAATGGCCATTGTTACAACAGCAGTTTAAGAGGTTCTTCTGCAGCTAGCTGCCAATTTCTTTCTCTGTTTAAGAAATCTGAACAAAGTCAAAAATGAAGAGGGGACAAAAGATCCAAATCTGGGACAATTTGCAAATATTGTAATTCACTTAGCAAGTTAATAAAAAGTGCAGTTGTGTAAGTAATTCAATATAACAGATTTTCAAATGATCGCTGCTGCAGTCACCTTTCCCTCCATCTATCTCCCTTAATTTTTTTTTGGTATGTTGTTTATGCCAGGCTGTGGGCATTTATTTTTTTGTTTTTATGGGCATTGTCCTTTCAAGCTCAATTCCCTCTCTCTGTTGGCAGGAAAGCTCTGAAGGGCTTGGCATCCAAATTTGTATTTTAGTCAGCTCAGCTCAAGCTTCTTGACATTTTGGACAAATGGAAGATGCTCTGAAGCTTTGGAAACTGGCCAGCTGTTCTATTCTTGGCAGGATATAACCCATATAGTTAAGGCTTCTGCAGCAGGGATCAATATGAAGAACATCAAGATAATTTTCATCGTACATACAATTTCTGAAACTCTCAAGGTCTGGCATTTACCAGAATATCAAACATTTTATGAGGGGCAGGACAAAACTGAGAGGCATGCTATTATATTACTAAACGCAGACTTCAGAAACCTTAATATGTTCATAAAATATGGTCAGAAATAAAAAACGATCTACTGTATGTTTCCAGCTTAGGAATGTTATAGGAACTTGATATTTCAGTGGAAAGACACTAAGGTTGATCCAGGAAGCATCCTATACTGTTTTGGTAACAGGAAAGTGTAAAAACAAAGATCAACAGGTTAGAGAGCTCTCAGACAGTATCAGAGGTCAGACAGGAACAGTGGATCAAATCTGGGTGGGGGGATTTTACATGTTTCTTGTTTGTATATGTAGATTCAGTGAATGCCATACCTCCCAATTGTACAGATTTATGCAGAATGTCCAGATTTTTGCCTCATATTTTTAGTTAATTTTTCATAAAATTGTGGTTTTCTGGCAAATTATTGGCAAATCATTAAAGATTGAAGTTAGAAAATAATGACAGAGTTTAAGTTTCAGATTTCATACCCTTCAGAAAATTCATGCTATTGCAAAATCTGTTATTTTATCAACTAAGTTTGTAAGAGCAATATTTAAAAAGTGTCCCTTTTTTGGGTCTTTGTCCCACTTTTATATATGGCTTGGTACAGATTTCTTGCTCTAAGAGGTTGAAATGTAGAATACAAAGGCAAGGCATGTGATACCTGAGATTAAAGCCTGAAAATCCATGAAGAAAACATTTTTGTCAGGCATGTCTCACAGTGGCTGGATAGGCACTATTAGACTGATAGGTAGGAAGAGAGCAGATCCTTTTTAAAGGTTTACTGTAATGGTTCCCTGTTAGTTCCTGAGTTAAATCTGAGTTTCAGGACAGTTAAAATATTGAGAATATGATGAACTCAGAACTACTCTCTTGATGCAAAAGTATATATTTAGTAAGTTTACATGATCAAAAAGAGTGCTTAAAGTACTGTGAGAAATTATAAGCTATGGAGAGAAAGGGTGAATTCCAGCAGTATTTACAAATCATATGAAAAGATAATCTGTTTGCAAGAGGAGAATCCTGCAGGGATGTTTCATTAATATATCTGTCTGTCCCTTGGCATTGAGTGTTTGGATTAACAAGTCTAGATCCGATTGACACTGGGTGATCGGGGTGGTACAAAGGTTAGCATTGCCGCCTCACAGGAAGAGGTTCTCCAGTTCAATTCTCAGCTGGGGTGCCTTCTCTGCTGAGTCTGTATGTCCTCCCTGTGGTCGCATGAGTTTCCTCCAGTTGCTCCTGTTTCCTCCCACATCCCAAAGACATGTTGTAGGTGAATTGGACACTCTAAATTGCCCCTAGGTGTGTGTGTGTGTGTGTGTGTGTGTGTGTGTGTGTGTGTGTGTGTGTGTGTGTGTGTGTGTGTGTGTGTGTGCCTTCTGTGAAAGGTTGGGTGCTGGGCTGGCAACTAGACACAACAAAACTCCACTGCCAGTCATGACCGGACAGGTGATCCTCTGTGGAGACCCCTAACTGGGAAAATCCAAAAGAAGAAGAAGAAGATCAGAATGATACCATTGGACAAGGTCACATCAAAGAGCAGCTGCAAATAAGCTTCACTCTACAGTCATGGATCTAATTCCCTCAAAGCTAACCAAAACAGTGTATAATTCAGGAGAAGCAATTTAACAAAAACTGACTTACCAGATCCCTCCTAAAAACAAACATTTATATTTAGTGGGTTGAAAACTATTGCAAGAATAATTCCTGATAAGTTCTTAATAAGAAGCTTCTGTGTGCTGGTTTTGTTGACTCTAAATGTTATGGAGGTGCCATAATGATCTGTAAAACACCTAATGCTACTTAATGGGTTATTTAACAACATGTAGTAAATCAGACACGGGCTGTAGAGGAGGTCTACCTAGATTTCAGCAAGACTTCTGATAGACTGCAATACAACAATTAGTAATTAAAGAAGGGGGTCTAGGATTGGGTCACACAGTGTTAAAAGAGATAAAACACTGAGTAGACAAAGGGGCACAAAGAATCATAGTAAACAGAGTCCACTCAGATTAAAGGAGGGTTCTCAATGGGTACTTTAGGGGGTCATGACTGAGGACACTCCTTTGCAGTGTTGGACATCTTTAAAGCTGAAACTCAAGATGGCAAAGAAAAAGGACTTCATAAAGTAGAAGAATGACAAACTATGTCAACTTTGATTTATTTCAAAGAATGCAAATAAACACATGCAGGAACCAGTAACATAGCAAAGGGATGCAAGCTGCAGCAAAACTCAAGTAGAAAGGGATATGAGAGTATCTATATGGAATGATCAAACCAGTAGCAACCAGCATAGAAGAAACATGGGATACCCATATGAAATGATCTGAGATAACCAGGTAGTGCCAATTAAAGCAGAAGGGGATATCTGGGTACCTATATGAGGTGAGCTCTGGATATCCAAGTTACGTGACAATGCAGTAATAACTAAAGCACAAGGGGATATGGGGTGATGTCTGGATAACCAGATGGTGCAAGAAAGCAGCAGAAAAGGCTGTCATGTATGACAAATGTATTACTTGTGTAGATCTATAAGTTATTATCCTTCTGTAGAGCCAGCTAGCAAGATCCCATACAGAACACTGTGTACAGGTCTCTAGGCCTCATTTCCATCAATACACAGATCAAATTCAGTATGGGTGAAGACAGCAGCACTGCTACAGAGTCCTCACTATATAAAGAAGCCCTTCTGAATATGTACTTCCAAAATGGGGAGACAAAGATGTGATTCACAGAAACATGCAAATTCCTCAAGGAAAATCATAGACTTCGTGTGGGGAGAATCTTAAAAATGGCTGCCTGCCAGCTGTTTTGACAGAGAGAACTAGAACCCTGTCTACCATCCTTCATACCTCTCAACCTCTTACAGCAAGAAATCTGGACAAAGCCATAAATAATGGTGGGGGGGGGGCAAAGGCTCAAAATAGAGACACTTTTCAAATATTGCTCTTTCAGACTTAGAAAGTTGATAGAATAACAGGTTTTACATTAGCATTCATTTTCTGAAGGGTATGAAGTCTGAAACTTAAATATCTGTCTTTATTTTCTGACTTCAACCCTCAATTATTTGCCAATGATTTGCCAGAAGACCACAATTTTATAAGAAACAGAGCAAAAATATGAGGCAAAAATCTGGACATTCTGTGAAAATCTGTACAGCTGAGAGGAATGCCATCCTGACTACCCAAGTATGAGCAATGGCTTGAAGCTGCTGGAATTAGCATTGGCATGGATTATCCAATTTACCATTCCTTGGGGGGGGGGGGTGTAGGACCACATTCCTGGAATATATGTTTCCCTGGATGAGTCCTGGTGGGAACTGGAGTCACCATGGCAAAACTGGCTTCAAGGGTGGGACAGGTTGATCCAGAGGGGTGACATCACTTGTGTAAGCAGGTGATATGCTCTCACACTACTTGCATGCTGATCCCTGGGTGTGTTACTAGGCATGCAGAGTGCTGTTAGGGTCATAAAAAAATAAATAAATAAATAAACCATCCCTGATGGCTGTCTCATCAATGGCCCCCATCAGTCAGTAATGATTCTAAGACTGACAGAGGGTCTGGTGGTTGTCAGTTAGTAGAGGTAAAAACAATAAAAGGGCACTGTAGGAAAACATGCGGACATAATATGAAGATCGAAGATGAAAGTCTCAAAGGTAAGGCTCATAGTACTTTTTGCATAAGCAACAGTGAATGATTGGAGCTCTTTTCCTAAGAGGTGGATGTCATGCTGGTTTGTTAGTCGTGACTTGAAAATATTGCACCCGCTGTTTGCAGATTTCTATATGTACCACAAGGCCACCGAAATATGAACTACCCCTTTACCAAAGCTGGGAAAGATTTATTTTCTTTGTCTAACACCCAACAGAGAGGCAGATAATCCTGATTAAAAAAAAAATGGAACACACCAAGCCAACTGTTACATTACATTTTATTTTCTCGACATCAAATGCTCTAATAAACATATTTTCATGGTGTCAAATATGAAATGCAAGGCCAACTCTTTCACTTCTTAATTGTCATAATATACGCTCCAGGATAAACCAGCTCCTGCTGTATGAAATTCAAGGGGACAGTGTTTAAAATATCATTGACAAACAAGCAAATGAGGAGTTTTAGCTGTTTACAAGGATATTAGTCTGAGATGATTAAGTTTTGGCTGCAGAAGGTGTGCGTGTACAGTATGCACTGTAACTGCTCACTTTAACCTGAGTCCACTGGCCAGCTACTTCTGCAACCATTCCCAGATTTATTTAAGTGGATAAATACAAAGACATATTTTCTCATGTTCTTGGTTCTTATGACTGCATTACAAGAACGCTGGCATCAGTATTCCGTTTCCAGCTCATCGCTCAAAACAGCCTCTTCCCTTACTGCATTAGATAGGGGGGACAGCTTCATTAAAATTTCTAGACACATCCATGCTGAGATTTTTTGCAGAGGGCCATTCTAATAAGTGTTCACCCTCCAGTGCTTTTCAGTTTGGCACTGAGACCAAGGCAGACCACACTTGATAGGCGGTGTCCTACAGTTCTGCTGATTGTTTTTATCTGGCTGCTAGTTCCATGGCATGCAATGTATATTGCACTGATCATTGTGAAAAAGTTGCCAGTTAAATGTGACATTGTTAGTTTAGCATGGTCATTAGAGCGACCATTAAAGGCAGTGAAAAGCCAAAAGTGATAACTATCCAGGATTAAGAAAGTGTTATTTTCAAAAAAAGATAACATCATTCCCATGCTGACTGTGGCCTGAACTGTGTGTGATTGTGTGTTTGTATGTGTGTGTGTGTGTGTGTGTGTGTGTGTGTGTGTGTGTGTGTGTGTCTGTGTGAGACAGAGATAAGTGCCTCACATTTATCCATATTGCAAAGGCATGCAATATGCCCTGTTACTGATATCGGAAAATGGAGAACTGGTACATGTTAGGTGTATATAAAATTACCTGTAGCCTGCTTACCCTAATATCATGTGATTTCACACCATGACTCAGGAGTATGAATAATATTGTCTCACTGTACCCACTTTATTATAAATTGTAGAAGGGCTTTGATGGCATTGACAGAATGAAACAGCAGGAAAAACACAAATGGCTAATAGGTCAAATTGAACAACCTTCCAAACTAATATGCACACACATTCATATATATGTATTGTCTATGCAAAGTAGTGTGTTTTTCAGCACTAAATGCAATGAGTTAGAAACCAGTTCATCAGGTTTGCTATACAATGCTAACCTATGAATTCCTGCCGAAATTCAAGACAACTTAGATCTATGGATGGGAAACAGAAAATTTCCCCACGACTGCCCCCTGTAATACTCATGGACATAGGCAGCTCCTAAATGCTATATCCCATGCATGGGTCCTCGTATGTTATGTATGGTATGATCCCAGTTATTCTAATTAGGAGTAATATGTTATTATCAACCATAGGATGGCTAAGGCGAATGTATAACTAAATGATATAGGTTATTTCTAGCACAAAAAGGGGAATTAGCTAGTCTTAAAATAGCCCACAAGCTAGTACTTACTATGAACCTATGGAGCTATGATCCCAAATCATCAGGTCACAGCCATTGCTAAACACTAACACTACAGAGCACAAGTCAAATCTCAGTAACTCAGAAATGTGCATCTCTTGTCCCACAATTTAGCGAGGTGGATTTGTGCCACTGCAAAGCACCGTCAGTTCATGGCAGCATGCCTTATAGTATTGGACAGAGGAAGACTGCAGTGTTCTGTCACAACACAACCAAACCAGGCATTTGGAAGCCACTACAAAGCTGTTCAGCAGAACAACCATGTGCAGGGTAATAGCATTAATGTTATATCTGGAAAATGCTCGCTTTTTTACCATGATGATTATTATTGAAGCTAAACACCTATTCATTTGACAGGTAGTTTGGATAGCACTCACTGTTCTTAAATGACAATGCCTCATTGTTCTCATCAAAATGCATTATTCTGTCAGCTTTGTTTGCACTTATTTGGTTTAGTTTACGCTTGGATGGATGGTCAATTGAGTGTTTAATAAATAAAAATATCACTGCAGTAGTAATTTATTTGTCATAAAGATCTGCTTCTTTAGCTAATTTGTACAATCAAAGTAGGTTCATTGACTGTCAGACACCTAAATGGAAAGAAACGAAAAACAATTTTCTCAGCTGGCATCTATCCTTTTGAGACAGAAACTTGGTTAACTGCAAACAGCTACCATAACAGAGGACTATTTTATATAACAATGTTTTCAATCACATGAAAAGGAAATGTAGTTTTGAACCCAAGTCTTTATTATATCAACGTGTCTTGGTAAGGATGCAATTCACTCCTGACAGGACCTAGTTTATCCAATAGCCCCAAGCCTGGAGCATTTGCGGTGGTACCCTATCATGTATGGTTAGGAGGGGATAGAAATGAGCCATTATGGTTTTGCCAAGACCCATACCTGGGACTAGAGACATACAGCTCTTTGAAGAGATATGGCTTCCAGTAAGAAATCATTCTTTTCATTTCAGATAGACTCCTCTGTGATGTAAGTGCATGCTAGAATGTAGAGAAAATTTTGTACTGAACAACTATTAAAATGTCAGATCTAACACTTGTTGTCAGTTACAGAGACGCAATGTATCTATGTATCTATCTATCTATAGCGCATTAATACATTTTAGAAGGTACATCTATATTTAAATTAAATATGCAGTTGAGGCAAAGGTAAATTTCTGTAAACAGAATGTTAAGAAAAGACAAGATTCTCTGAGCCCTGCAGCTGGTAACAGTAAAAAAGTGTTTCCCTTAAAATAAGGGCTAAATTTTATCCCCATTGTTTGATTCAGTCAGCCATGTTACTATTACATCATCAGTCAAGGTATGGTCTGCTCCATTTATTAGCAACATGTGTGGGCTCACGAGTTGCAGGCAGTTACAGAATCATAATATTTACTTCATTTAAACTGAAGAAGGAATGGCAGGCTTACATACAACTAATTAGCAACTGAAACTCTAATGTGCAATCACTAATGCAGAGTTTCTTGGTGTGGGTTTAAAGGTTGAGATTGTACCATCTTTTGGATTACCCTTTACAGGTCAATCACTATTTATCGAAGGGCAAAAGCATCAAATGGCATTTCAACATAAATGCCATTCATCAAAACCTCCTCATGCAGGGAGCTGCATCCCCCACACCCCCCACTAATTATATATACCAACTCTGAGAAAGCGCTACAGTGAAGAAAGGGCAAATTTTCCTTATCTCTACTGTAATGCGATACTAGATCGGCTTGATGAATGGCATGTTTGATGATTCATGCTGTTCGATGCTTTGTACTTTGATGGAGAGACATGTACACACCCTTTACCCAAGATACAGCAGGAGTGTGGAAGGCACAGCTGTCCCAATTTTGGGGGGGCCTGGGGTGAAGCTCAATGTAAAATGCTTTTTTGCTGCTTTTTGTGTTCTTGATTGTAGAATTTCTTTGGAAATGCTGCTCCATTTTGATTGAAATTAGGCATGTTCATTACAAAAGAACTTGTAATGCAGCCCTGAAGAAGCATAGATAGTTTGCAGTAACATACCTCTCAAAATCTTAGCATAAGAATTCTGCTCAAAACCAAATATGATAATGCAACAAATGTCCAAAATCAGCAACAGATTTTCAATATTGCTCCTATAAGCTTAGAAAGTTGATAGAGTAAAGGTTTTGCATTAGCATGCATTTTCTGAAGGATAGGAAGTCTGAACCTCAGATGTATGGCATTATTTATTTACCCCAATCCTCAATGATTTACCAGAAAACCTCAAATTTTATGAGGAACAGTTCAAAACCTAGATGCAAATATTTGAATATTCTCCAGATTCAGGAAAGTTGAGAGGTACATGTATTTTACACCACTTTATTTTTGAGAATTAATTAAGACCATTAGATGCAAGTGTAAATCGATACACCTGGCTGGATAAGTGATTTGGCACAAGTCACACAGTCAGTAACTGTGAGTGAGAGGATCAATGCCCAGGACTACAGAATACTGTTGTGCAGATCACATCTTGAACTACAGGACACAGCCCATAGATTTAATTAAACCAGCAGTTGACGAAACCAGGACTACAGTATAATGGTTATTATTAGCACAGATTTAACTAAACGAGCAGACATGACACATCAGAAGCAGGACATGCTGGCTCTAGATAAAGTGATCCATTACAACAGGTTTCCATCTCTTCCTTTTCCAATATAAAGGAAGGGCAGAAGACTAAAATTATGCCTGTACCTGCTGGGACAAATTAGCTGGCAGCTGTTCGAACACTTGGCACACTACCAGCATGGCGTTTGGAGAATAATAGCAGGAAAACTCTACTTTACTGAGGCAATGAAACAAACTAAACATAATTTTCAATCAGGAATTCTGAATCCTGAATGTTTTCCTTTATTAATAATTGAAGTTACATAACCATAGAAGTTTCTACGTCTTCTGTGTACATGCAGCCTTAACATTATAAGAAAAGAAATGCAGAAGCTGCAGAGGAAGATTTGTTGTCTTTCTTTTTTTTTCCTTTTGCTTGATTACTGTTTTCACTCAAAAATTTTGGAATTTTGGGTTATTTCACATAGCATTTTGTGATTGTGTCAGCATAACAAAGAACACACTGACACATATGGCACACACAACACTTTTGTGATGATTTATTTACTATATGAAATGAATAGTGGCAGAATTTAATTTTAAGATGTTCCTAGCATTTCTTGGCTTAGTTACCAATTCAGAACCTTTTTTTCTATACTGAAAAGGTATGTTGCCCACAAACATGCAGTATCTGGGAAAGGGTGCTATGTTATACCCTCTAAGTTGGTTTATAAATTGTGGCAGAATTCAAAAAATCCCTGGTCGTAACCCTAGAAATCTAAAGTAGATCCAACTAGGAATACATGAACTTTTCTTTTTTGTTTTTGTATGTCATACCTGGCACACACAGGGACAATGGTGGGTAATGACCTCTGGGAACAGACCTTAAGCATATCTGATAAAAAAAAAAGATTCCTGCAGTGAAGTAAATTGTATTCTTAGGGAATCATCCCCTGTATGACAGGTTATGGCTGAGGAGAGCTGTGAGGGTTATCAGTGAATACATACATGGCTGCATTTAGTTTTAAAGAAAAGAGTTATTAGATTATCGTTAAGCATGTTACGATAAGCAATATTAAAGAAAAAAAGACGAGAATAAGGTGCAAGCAATTTACAATCATTTCATGTATAAAACTATATCAGTGGAATTATGAAAAGGTGACAGGTACATTTAGTATTCATAATATACTATAACTTCTATGTGTAATTTATTTCTGTGGCAGCTAACAATAATGCATATACCTTAAAGCAGCATCAGCCTCTTGCAGAACCAAATAAAAGATTGATATAGCTGTCTGAGAGCTATAAATGAACTATATATTTCTTTCAGAAGCTGTAACCATAAGTCTCCCTCTCAAAAGGCAGCAACCTTTATCACTAACCTGCAGCTGTTTGTGTTACTCTCACCTAAAATATAACACATTCTCAAATAAAAGTAACAATTCTAAACTATTTCCTACTAGTTATTCTTCAAAAAGGAAATGCTCTGAAATGTTTTTGAAGGAAATTACAAAAATAAATTACTGAATACATTATATGACTGTGGATATACAGCAATGAGCATACTTCTCAACTGTTCACATTTTCACAGACTGTCCAGGACATATAAAGAAAAAAAAAAGAAACAAGACACAGCTGAGCCCCTAGGATGCACTTAGAATTCAAGACTGTCCCCAACAATTGTGAAGCAAGTCTGGGGGGGGGGGGGGGGTAAGAGATTAGCTGGTAGAACCAATGTGGACATAGGGCAGTGGGGAGTCTGACTGGTAGAATAATGTTAACAGGATGAAAAAGAAACATTCAATAAATAAATAAATAAAACAAATAACTGTTTAATATGAGTGTATTTGCTACATTATGGTAACATGTGCAGGATCATTTTCACTGTGGAAGAAGATGTGTGATGTATCTTGAAAAACATATAAGATACATCAAAGATATGGCAGTTAAAAAAAATACAAAAATGCCAATATTAAAACTATGGCAAGTAGAAGTCACATCTGCCAATGTACACCCTACATTATTAAATATGGTATTAGTAGCAGGATAGAGATCAGAATGCATCTGCAAGAACAACAGAAATGACGGTGGGGGTGGGGGGGTGGGAGACAGCAGAAATATATATGACCACCGTGGTTAATACTGTAACATCAAAGGTGATGAGAAATAGTGTACTTCAGTTAGGCAAAGGAGGTGGTATATCCCAAAGTGACACAGGAAAGTTTATGTTGGCATACAGTGGCTCCCAGTATTACCAGCACAATTTACTCGTCCATGTACTTCTATGCACCTTGTTTTGTTGAGATCAGTCATTTTATAGGACTTGCTCCACAGAGTCTCGGCTGCACGTCAGTTTGATTTAATTTATAACTTTCATCACTGAAAACCGAATTTCTTTGCCCTGTTTAGAGTGTGTCACTGTATTCTGTGTATAACATCTTTCAGTTAGCCTTAATCAGATTCTAATTTCCTCTCTGGTCATAATTCTAAATGTGGGCTACATTTACCACCTAGCGTATCAGATGCAAGAAGTTTTTTGTGGATACATAGAGTACTTGTCTCAAGATGCATTTATTTCAGATGTAATTCTCTTGTATCAGCTTAAAAAAATTCTCCAAATGTAAATTAAATGTAGATTAACCATGGATGACTGTTGCACTGGAATATCAGACTAACTGTATGGATCTGCAAAGATAAACATCTGACTGCAAGTACAAGTGTATTTAACAGGTTCTGAAGAAATTACTGTAAGCAGATGTTAGAAGGAAATAACACTGAAAATAAAGAGATGCTGAAATCAAAGACATAGTTAAAGGCATAAAGATAGGTAGCAGATAGTGACTTACTGCAGGAGGTTCCAAAACTACGGTTAAAATGATCGTGTTCCACAGGTGCACAAAGGGTCACTTAAATGCCATCACCTTAACAAAACAGCATGGGAGAAACCCACTTAATTAGCAGCGTGTATAGGTGGTGTGCATAACCAGAAATCTGTGTCGTGTGTTACTGTTGAAATGTCACCCTATTTCATGGAGTAAGCTTAGAAAAGTTCTCCAGCGTAATCAGTTTTTCACCAGTTTGAAAGGGCAGGGCTGACTGGGCACATGTATTTACTGGATCAGGACATATCAGCTTATTTTGTTTGTCTGCACTTCTCACTTAGAATCACTTCATATGAAACACGAGTTGCATTATCCTCAAATCATTGAACTGACCTACAGCGACGGGTGGGTAACTAATAGGAACACAATGCACGTCACACTCAAGTTAAATGGAGAGAAAATGTTAAGACAAAGTGAAAGGGCATCATTAACAAAGTAGCTGAGATGGAATAACATGGCACCTTTGTCTGTTCCCTGTAGAGCAATTATTGATGGCTGTTTATAGCTCGCCCATGATTATGTGCTCATGTGCTCTGTGATGTGGGCTAATATGATATTTATTAGGATGTTCAAAGGCCACCTAGACAGAGAGACCAAGTGCTGCAAATATAAATGATGAGCTAAGACACATGTAGTGGATAAAAGCAGCATTCACTGCATGAAATGCTTATGGCCTTAATGTAAATGGCTAACCCTTCACTCTGTTTCACTTGTCTCAGACAATGCCATTTCTCAATATATGAAAAAGACCCTACAAAGAAAGAAAATAAGAAAAACTTCCCTACCAGTGATCAGCATTAATGCGCAGCTGAGTAGTTTTAGCAAACAGGTATATTAACAGTAAGATCTTGCATGCTTTTTGCTGAATAAGTGTCCAAACTGGGATAGGGGGGATACTTTATAACTTGGAACTCTATACTGTTATGTACAAAAGTAAGAAAATGCTGACAGTTTAGAGTAATCTGCTGAGATTGTCAAATATAAATAAGAGATTACTGACTCCTTGTGGATCACAAGGTCTGGTCTTCAACCTGCTACGCTGTTCCCTTTCTGCTCCTCTTTACTAGTGATTTGTGCACACATTTTATCTCATTCACCCGGACTAGGCCTTGAGGCCTGCCTGGATTACTGATTGACAGTTTAAGGTCTCTTCCATGCACATGCATAAGCTCCATTCACTGAAACAGCACTTATTGCTTGACATGTACTATGTGTGGGAATCAAACAGATACGTTTGCAGATGCCTGTGAGAGAGACAGAGAGAGATGGAGAGGAAGCAAACAGGGGAGCTACATTTAGAAATATGCATTGAAATTGTTAAAGAGTAGATGGTATGGATGTGCAGTTTACTGAATTACCTTGGCCAAAACAAAAACAAAATAAATTAATTAATAAAGAAGACCAGTGTACCTTTCCTGACTTTATGGCAGTCATAACATTTACATATTCCTTAAATAATCAAAAATTATCCATTATGTTATAGGCCTATAATCCCTTCATTTCTTTTTTATTTTTATTTTTAAGGCAGATATACATTTTTTTTGCACAGAACAGCATGACTATGACAGAAAAAAGCAAATGCTGGACCAACGCAAAGTCAATATTTGCATAAAAATATACATTTTTCCAGCACCATAGCAAAAATATAATCTATATTCAATGCACAGTTAAACACTAAGAAATGATTATTCTAAAGTATGATACCAGGACAGGGGTCTTCGGACAGGTATTATTGGGGCATAGCATTACTCCATTAACAAACACATGATTTACGCTTAAGCTTAATATCTGAGATAGGGAAAAGTTGTGAAGAACTAGGCGGAGGACTCAGTAAGTACACAGATGTACCTGAGGTGGGGGCTCCTGTTAAGCTCACAGGGGTCTCAATGAGTCCAAGACACTAATGCAGAGTTGGCAATGATTTTCTGCTGAGCTCTGAGTTCAGGATTCCCATAACAATGGCTAAGACATGTTAAACTAAAACTGTACATACTTAACTGACAAGCAAACATTACAGGTCACTCTAAACAGAAGGCCACCTGATGTAATCCAGTGATCATCAGTGTTAAGGTCTTGTGAATAAAAGAAATGAAAAGAGTCATTTCACAATGTACTATCTGCATTCTTCCTTTCTTGGGAGGACGTCTAATGAAAAGGTGAAGCAGGTGATGATTATTAGTATAATCCCATGAACATTGGCTCATTTAGCTGAGTTTTATGAATGTGTTTGGGCAAACAGGTGCATGGCTAATCACTATACATCATTTTCATTAGGGTTGCATGCTTTGAGTCCATGGACATGTTTTGGTACAAGTAGCAGATATGACTTCATTCCTGAATTTGTCAGAAGATGGTGGTTTGGCACCACTAATGCCTTTAGATAGTGGTGGATGACACAGTACCATGGATGAGTTAGGAAGAGCTCTATGGCTTAGCTGCTCCAATGAATTTCAGTATGGTTGGATAGGTTCATAGGTGTGTAATAGGCTAATGGCCCTAGAGCCTTTACAAGCCTTACCCACATGATTACCCTGGCATCGTGCCACCCAACCTTAGTTCCTAGTTCCTCTGTCAAGTAGAGCCACTGGAGTGATTACCAGGGTGAATTTTTTATTTCCCATCCACTCATAAAACTTTGTCTTGAAGAGGGCCAGTGAGGTGCTCTGTTTGACATGTATGGGAAGTCTATTCCATAGCATGGGCAGTCTCTGGGTTATGAACCTGTCCCTCCAGCATGTTCTGTTGATTGTGGCAATGAGGATGAGGTCTGTGGAGCTTGTGGTGAGGAGGGATTGGAATTTCTTTAGATGTAGCATTTCTAACAGAGCTGGGTCAGACATGGCTTTGTAAGTCAAGCAGAGATCGCCTCTAAGTAGGTGATATGAGACAAAGAATAGTTGGAGTTTTTTGAGTCTGTCCATATAGGGCAAGTGTTTAAGGCCTAGGATCCCCTTTGTGAGCGAGGTACTTTTGCAGCCACTCCAGTTGTTGCAGGTGTTTAGTGAGGTGCATGCCAAATGGGGCATTGTACTCGATGACTGCCCTAATGAGGGAAGAGTAGTGGGAGACAATGACCTCTTTCTTCCTGGATGTAAAATCCTTAGTAATGAGATGTGCCACATAGATGGACTTTCTGACCACAGTGGCAATGTGGTGGTCAAAAGAGAGGTTGCTGTCAACTTGTATTCCCAGATCTCATATAAACCCTTCTGTGTTCAGTGAAGTACCATCACTATGGTAATTCATGGGAACTGGGTTTTTCCCAAAGGGGATGACAACACATTTTTGGTATTGAGCTTAAGCCCATGGTTCTGACCCTAGTCGTTGGTCTCAGTGAAGCCATTCTGTAGGATGTCAACATCACTTGGGGAGTTAATAATAGCTCCCAACTTGCAATCATCTGCGAACTTTGTCAGCCAGAGTCCCTTTGTGTTGGCCTGGACTTCAGAGAAGTAGATACCAAACAGGAAAGGACCCAGGACCGAACCCTCTGGAACTCCACTCGTGACTGGTTGGCAGTCTGACTTGGAGTCAACTACTTTCACACTGTGGGTTCTATCTCTGAGCCAGTTTGCAACCTACCTAGTGATATAGAGTTGATGCTTAGCTTAGTGAGTTTTTCTATGATTCCTGAATGGGGAATGGCATCAAAGGCCTTGGCCAGATCAAGGGAGACTGTATGAACTACCTTGCCTTCATCCATAGTTCTGGTGACTGACTCAAAGAAGTCTACCAAGTTGAGCAGGCATGATCTACCCTTCACAAAACCAAACTGTGTGGGATCCAGAGTCTGGAGATTCCCTGTATCCTTGTTTATTAGGTCCATGATGATGTATTCCATAGCTTTGCATATCAGACTTGTCAGGCTCTTGGGGCGATATTTCCCAGGATCTGTAGTCGCTCCTCCTTTGTGGAGAAGGATGACTTTAGCAGTGTGCCATTCAGTAGGGACAAAGCCTGAGGTGAGGCTGTGATTAAACAGGGCACACAGGTGAGTTGCCAGTTCACTCTGTAGTTCATGTAGAACACAGCCAGGGATATTGTCAGGTCCCAAAAAAGCTGTATTCTTGGTCTTGGACAGTGCTGTTTTAATCTGTGCAGCACTAATACTGGGTGCCTGGCAATCTACTGGTATTGAGATTGGTTCTTTGGGGGGGGGGGGAGTAAAATTGTCACTGAATCTGTCGGCTAGTATATTGGCAATATCTGTCAGCTTGGTATAGGAGGTACCATTGTGCAGTAGCTCAGAGCAAATCTGGGTATTGCTGTGGAGAGTCTTTCCATAACTATAGAAGGCCTTGTGGTTATCTTTACTATCTTCTGCAATTCCCTTTAGAGGATTTGATGAGGGATCTCAATTTTTTGTTGAGGCTGATAAGGGAGTTTTTCCAGTCTTGGGACTTCACCTTATTCCGCATCTGTTTCCTCCTTCTGTTGTAGAGTTTGTTTATGGCAGGGGACCACCAGATGAATTGCATGGATGAATTTGAGTAGAAAATAAGAATAAAGTACTAAACTAAACTTTTGGTACAATGACCTGATGACTTCATTCATAAATTAGAATAAAGCAAATTACCTGGCCTATAGCTACACCTGCGCACTTAATAAAACAGACTGTAGTAATATCAAAACATTCATTTGATCTACCTTTGAACTTTTTTCACATTGTTATGTTGTCTGTATCATGATTATAATATGTTTATATGCTAACAGTTCACATGCATCTGGTCAATCTTTTTGTTTTTAAGAATAGATTGTACGCTAAAGTGATTCATCAGACTATGTATGCATGTACATTACTTTTCCTCTGTATCTTAGGGAGCTTCTCTCCCTGGGCCTCCAATGAAAAGGAGTTTCCACCCAGTAGGACTTCTCTGGTCAACAAAAGCAATAAATAAATTAATTATTTAACAAGTATCTGCATCATATTTAGTTGTCAGAATAAATGTAAATTTTCTACTTTGGTGCAGTACCAAGAAGTCAGAGCGTATACACTTTGGTACAGAAGCATACAGAAGTAGGCCATTATTCTTCAGTCAATTCTGTGCCATCTGAGAGTCAATTGTTAGGTGACCTAAAATTGAAGGGGCTGGGGGGCAATGTATGACTGAACCTACAGAAAATATCATGATCATCTCATCGGTGAGGTCACTGTCACCATATTCCTAATCCAGGGTGAGAGACAAGTACTGATGTGACACAGCTCTCAACTTTTGTTTTCCCACTGTAGCTCTCTTATTTGATCTTTCATAGTCATGGAGTTAATGACACGTTTTCAAAACGAGGTGAGGGAAAGCAGATTCTAGCATAAATGTTTTGTTTAACGAAAAGGAAGCATGATATGTAAACGTATCCAGAAAAATAATACTGCTATGACCTTTTCCTTAAAAACGACCACTTATCCATCCATGCATTCATCATTGCATGTGTACCTATGTCCCAATGCAAGAATTTAATAAAGATGCCAAAAAAAGTCATTATCAATGTTATGACACATTGGTGGCTGTGGTGGTGTAGCAGTTAGTGTTGTCGCTTGACACCGAGAGGTTCTCCGGTTCAGTTCTTGGCTGGAGTACCTTCTGTGTGGAGTCTGCATGTCCTCCCTGCAGGTGAGTGAGTTTTAAAGACACGCACGTAAGTGCGTGCGTGCATGTGTGTGCCTTTTGTGAAGGTTGGGTGCTGGGCTGGCAACTCAACACTGTAAAAACACCACTGCCAATCAATCTGTGGACTGGTGATCTGCTGTGGTGACTCCTAACTGGGAATAGCCGAAAGACATTGCTATCAATGTCATGAGACTGTTATGACTCTCAGCAGTCATCTGATGTGTGGCTGATTTTGTACAGAGCAGTCCATGAACTTTTCATAAATGCATAACATTTGGAAGGAGTAAAGATGTACAAATTGATAAACTGTGTGCAGATTCTAAAATTTGTTCTCAGACACAACAGATTATAGATCAATTTACAAAATCTTATGCAAAACAGTTTGGCTCCACAAAAGAGGTAATAAGTTGTCCTAGTGACATCCAGGTAACACCAGATACTGGAAACAAATTAGATTATATTGAAAAAAAACTATGCAAACTTGATTCAAACAAAGCACAGGGATGAGACGGAATTAGTAACAATGAGCTGAGAACACTTCAGCAAGAACTTACGGTACCATTATATCTATTATTCACTAGGTCATATAAATATGGGAAGATTCTTCAAGATTGGAGAAATGCACTTATTAAACCTGTCTTTAAGGGAAAGGGGAGTAGGACAATCCCAGAATCATATAGACCCTTAAGTCTATTTTAATGTTGTGGAAAAATAATGGAGAAGGTAATACTGGATAAGTTATTGTCAGAGCTCAATAGCTGGGATTTGAAACCATATATCAGCATTCATATGTTGAAAATAGATCTATTACCACCTGTAACATGATGTTCTATAACAATATCATAACAGCTATGAATGAAAAATTGTGCTGTGCCTGTGATGTCATTTATATAGATTTAACTTCAACATTCGATAGGGTCATACACAAAACACTGATCAATAAATTAGTACAAGTAGGTATTACTATACTGTTAAGATGGATAGCTGCATGGCTTACAAATAGGACATGGCAAGTATCATACAGCAATTGGACAGGTGAAATCCTTCTTTAAAGTCAAGGTGTCCCACAGGGCTCTGTTCTAGTCCCTTACTTGTTTAGATTGTATCTTTCAGACAACTTTTTCACCTGAGGTGTTCTACTGTTCATATGCAGATGGCCTGAAATTGGGTAAACTGATTACATGTGTTACAGATAAGGCATGTCTGCAAAGTAACTTGACTAAATTGACCATTTCGGCACAGTAGCATAATATGCTGATAAATACATTAAAAACTAAGTATATGAGATTTGGGAGATATAAATTAAAAGGTGAATATTTAATACAGCACAAAGCAATTGAAACTGTAGACTCGTTTAAGGTCCTCGATATAGGGGTAGATTCAGCTATGAGTTTTTCTAATCATATCAACCAATTGGTTAATGATAGTTATAGAACTATAGGTTGTATAAAAAAGATTTATAAAGTTTAGGAAATCAAAAATGATGAAGTCATTGTTTGCTAGTTACATCAGACCCAAACTTGAGTATGGAATAACAGTATGGAAACCTTATAAGAAAACAAGCATGAGTAAACTGGAAAGAGTACAGTAGAAATATACCAAAGGCATCCTTGGATGTGAAAATTTAAGTTATTATGAAAGACTACAATATCTGAATTTGTACAGTGTCTCTTATAGATGTCTAAGAGAAGATATTATTCAGGAATATAGGGCATTTAAAGACAACTATCTCTGGGAATGTCTGGGGTTATCGAAAAGTACTAAAGAATCATCAGACAACCCATGTAGAAGATTTTATAGGAATGAGAAGTGCACTAAGGGGTTCTCTGACAGAGTAGCTGGTGCATGGAACAGACTACCAAATTACATTAAAGCAACTACTAGTTTGCATATTTTTTAAGAACAGCCTGGACACTTACTGTGGGAAAAATGTTATGCTATATTGACAAGCATTTTTATGTATGTCTGTATGTATGAACTTGGCTGGAACAGGTAGATATTAGTATACAGATGGTCATCATCTTCTACAATACATACAGGATTAAATGTGAGCTGTTTATGTTATATGTGCCCAGAACTGATAAAATGATAATTTGGCTGTTCAGTTCATAGACTTAAAGCTACAACCTGCTACTGACCACCATCTTGGGTTTGATTCCCTCAACATCCATGCGTGGGCTGTGTAACTCCTGGCATTTTGTAGTAGCAGTCTTCAGCCACATTCTGGACAATGACCACTTACAACTAATAACTTTCACTGGAATTTAAATATCCTGTAAACACACAGTTTTCAGACAATATGAAAAGGTAATGAACTGCTGAGTTCCTGAACATTAAAAGGTGGGGTGACTAAGCTAACAAAATCTGAATGAGAATGTATGACTTATCCTTAGGAACATAGGAACAATACTATGCAGGTAATCACAGGAGCTGGATGGAAAATTCCCTAGTTTTGGTAAACCAATTAGTTTCATGCAAAGATGCTGAGAAGTCTCTGAAAGCAGGTTTATTTTGATATTTGCCCTAGCTTTGTCTCATAGTATAAAGAGATGAGGAACTTCAGAAGAAAATTCTGTCCTTCTCTTGTGGCTTCATAAGTATAACAGAGGTGCTATTATAATAAAAGGACTAGTAAACATATTCTAGCTTGGTCAAGAGATACGGTAGCAGAGCCTGCAAAGCCAGGTCTGTGAAACGTGAGCTGTCAGTCACAAATGAAGGAACAGGTCAGTGAATAGCTGAGATGCAATGTCGTACCCTAACATGGTGACTCAGGGCCAGATAGAGAAAGTATAAAAGATTTCAAGTTAACGCTTGTCATTCAGGTATTTTGCCCTGAAAAAGTTTTAAGTATTCAAAGAAAGAAAAAGTTAGCATTTTACTGTTAACATGAATATCTGCAAATCAGTGAAAAAGAAACACTAACACTGTTTTTAGAGATAGTGTTATTTAACAATGCACAGACAAAGCAAGTCAAATATCTAATAACAATGTCTACAGCATATCATATTATGTGACAAAAAGTCCCCCATGCGATACTGAAGAAAAGAAAAAAAAACAAAACAATATTAGTATGCCAACCTGCATCATGTTGTTCTTGGAAATAACAAATTATAAAATAGAATCAACTACTGAGAATAATACAAAGGAGTTTGTTGCGCCTAAAGTTGAAGATAAAGGTTTGCACTAAAAAGGTGATTTTAAATAAATATGCATGCAGTGCTGGCACCTTAGTACTATGAGAAAAATAATTTAATGTCGACAAGATTGCAGCTGGCTGCTCCTGACAGAATAAAATATGAGAAGAATGACATTCTTGAAAAAGTAATGTGAAATGGCAACCTTCTGCCTATCATTAATGAAGAAATTACTGCAAAGAAAAGAAGGGAGGGTGTAAGTATTTAAATGTGTAATAATGTGATTTTTATCGACAGTTCGAGTCCTTTACAGAACATGATGAGTATTATCAAAACGAATGAAAGTAGGCTACTAATGTTACAAGAACACGATTATTAGAATGTTATCACATATGACATATGCGAAGTTTTAAATAACTGTCGTGATTTGTAGTTTTAGTTAAATAAAATGAGCTAGAATAAGAACTTCACTAATTTGAAAAGGCTTTTTGACCTTCATTTATAGTAGAAACTTAGAATTTAGATATGGAGAGAGGCAGTGTGTATGTTTAGCATGTGTGTGTGAACACACACACACACACACACACACACACACACACACACACACACACACACACACACACACACACACACACACATTGAAATACAGGAAATGAAAATCTCTTTTGGTGTGATAAGGTCTAATGTTCATTTAAAAGCCAGACAATGACATTGTGCTTTGCCATTTCAAAGATGGTTTAAGATAATTTGACTTCCTTGATCCCAGTTATCATATATAGTGACACATCCACATAGAAATATGCACACACACACACACACACACACACACACACACACACACACACACAAGCACACACATGCATGCAGACACAAATTCCATTATTTAAAGAACTGGTTCACCTTTCTGCAATCAGCAATTTGTGCTTTTGCTCTATTCACTAGCACTTTACTAAAATGTGAGCACCTCAGCCCAACTTAAAGGACCAGTACGGTCAGATACTGACAGTCTTTGATTTTGGTATATTATTAATGCTACACTGATCTTCAATGCAGTAGTAATATCTTGGTATCACTTTAAATGGTCAGAATTGCTTTATAAGTTAGTCTGATTTTACAAGTCATCCTAGGCAGATGGGGGCTGCCATGATAATATGATTGTGTTTTCAGGGTAATGGGCATTTCTTCCACAATATACAGTATGTCATTTCTTCATCATTTGTTTCGCTTTACATTATTTTGTCCTTTCATTAAAAAGGGAAGATCTCTGAATTGTTTCATGTGATAATCTCAGGTTAGTTTCTGAATTTGTTTTACCATTTCTTTTATTTAGTACATGTTCTTTGCCATTTTATAAATAGGTATATTTGGGCTTTTTCTCTCTTATCTAAAGAAGTAGTCTAAATGAATGGCTCTTGTGCAAAAGTAACATTTTCATTGCCTGAAATACCTTACCCAGCACCCAGTTTCAAAGAGAAATATGTTAATTTACCTGTCTTTTATTGTCCTGAGCTACCTACCCCTACTAAGCCATGACAGCAGAAATGGCTTTATCTCTTTGGAGCAAATGGTTCTATACTATTTGTTGTACACAAATCTGAGTAAGGCTGTATCCTTAAAACTCTGTAGCTTTATGGTCTCAGTGGGAGGGACAGAAGGCATATCTATAAATACTTTAATATGGGGGCTTTTCCTTAAGTAAAAATTATAACTATAATGGATGACAGGTTATAATACTCAGGGAAACTAAATCATAAAGAAGGCATTACAAGCATTTATGCATGCTTCACAAAAATGACACGTACATGGAGAAATAGTTGAGTTATACTGCATTATCTTTAGAAGTGTAGGAATATGTTTGCATTGAGCTAAATGCATTCTAGGATAAAAAATTTATTTGATATATATATATATATATATATATATATATATATATATATATATTATTGAAACAAGTACTTACTACAAATGCCTATGAGTATGGTAATGTGGCTTAAAAGAAGTATGTCCAAGTACATATATACAAACATACCAAGGGTATGATAGTAAGTAATATAATGCAGCAGCAGAAGGAGAATACTCCAGACCAGGCACAAATGGGACGTTCTTCCTAAGGGTGGGAGGGGTGGGGGGGAATAACCACAATGAGATGAACACCACATCCATGATCCTGAGGAACTCAAGGAGGAACGTTTCTTGAGCAGTGGAACCAAAGGTTGCCCTATCCTAGAAAAAACCTCCATGTTTGTAATGTAAGAGATAAATGTTTACTGATAATGTTTGATCAGAGGCCTCATAAACATATGTGATACAGTCAGTTAGCCACTTAGAGAAAGAGAGTTCCTTCAGAACAACTTTTCTGCTGTCAGCAAAAGCACAAAATAGTTGATCAGATTGATCAGATTTTTTTGTCTCTATCCAAAAATAAATAAAATCTATGGACATCCAGTTTGTGCAACATATACTCAATATATTAGGATTTTAGGTAAAAGAAGGTGGGTAGAAGGTGGGTAATTCAATAATATTACTAAGAGAGCAAACTTGGGGAAGGAGAAAGGATAGGATACTCTGTCAGAATGAAATATTAAATAAGGATGTTTGAAAGTTTTCCATGACAAAAATTTCAATGTGCAACTTGAGGCTGGTTCCTGGTGGTCTGATATGAAAAGAACCTTTAAAAAGAGCCGGGAAGCTCCCTCATGAAATAGTTCAGTCAAGAACTCTAAAAACCTTGTTTTAGCTATAAATAACAGGGTCCAATGATGTGACTCCCAGAAAAAGACAAAAACTCACTTACTGGTAAGTCTTGTAGTAGTGGAAACAACTCCTGACCAGAACATTGATGAACATTGATGCAGGAGTGGAAGTTGTTGGAATGACCATTGTGCAAACACTATTGTTGGAATGACAGCCATTAGCGATGGAGTCGAGGTGAATGGTGCCGACCGGAGAAAAAACGGTTCTCTGGCACCGGGACAATATCATCATCAGCTCTTCTTCTCTCTGGAAGACTGGACAGGTCTCGAGGAGGAGGACAGATGGAGATAGCGCGGCCTTCAAGTCGACATCAAAACTGAGAGAGACCCAGATAAGCTTGGATAGGGCTGTATGCTCCATCAATTTCTGCACCACGTCCCACCAATCGTCACGAGAGGGGGGGAGAAAGAACGAAGAAGGGAAGAACGAAGCCGACCAGACCAGAACAGAGTCGAGGGAGTCGTTCTCACCGGAGTCCTCGGAACTGAGGCTCCACTGCCAACACACGACCCTCAAGCCCAAGTCTGTGGAACCGTGATCTATCCTGGAACCCTATAAGGGGCTCCGACTGGGGAGCGCCTGCCGATTTGGATGCCCGGATTTCGCATCCTGATCTCTGGTAATGTGGTTTTCAACTCCCCTCCAGATATCAGTCTGTCCATCAGAATTCCTCGCCTGTTTGTCATGACCCTCCCACTAAGACAAGTACCCTCCCACAGAAGAGTCCTTCTGTAGTAGACAGAGGCCTGGCAGTGGACAGGGCCATTCATTAACACTGGCACACACAATGGCCACACTGGCAGCGTTCCAATCCAGATTTCCCATTTTCTCAGACAATAAAAGTTAACTGAGAAAAATGTAGCTCGTATTTGGATGTAAACACAAAAGCCAACAAGCACAGCTGTGGATATTGTACAAACTGCATTAGCACTGCATCTAAAACATGAGAAACCTGGGAGACTTTAATTATTCTCACTGTACAACCTAGTGCTAACACCAATCATTAATCATTGCAAACATCTAGGAGTGCAAATATATAGTTATGATCCAAATGTCAATGTAACTAGATTTGATTGCTCTGTGTTCAGGTCATAGTAATTGTTTTTTCCTATACTTCATAAATATGTACATCCCATTCCCATATGCAACCATTACATTCCCAAGTGAGATACACAGCTTGTACGCATCTTCTACTAAATGCACTGCACGCACATTATATATATTGCATACTCCAATGTGACATTGCAGTTTGATGCAGATATAATGCACTCAAGTGTGATACTCATAGTGTAAGCATTATTTTCCAGTATGATATACGCAGCATATACACTCTGTACTCCAGTGCGATATGCATACAGCAAACCTTAGGACTGAGAGCAGTGCACAGACTGTAAATATAGAACAGATGATACCCATGGTGTGTACTCGGGTATGAAGCACACATTGTAAAGATTATGCACTCCATCTTGATATCAGTATTGCAAATACTTAGTATTCCAGAGTGATGCACACATGCACACACACACACACACACACACACACACACACACACACACACACACACACACACACACACACACACTGTAAACATGGTGTGCTGAGTATACAGTGCACACTGTAGGCATTTTGCTGTCCAGTGTGATAGCCCAGTGCAGTGCATATAGGCTGTACATTATGTACTCATGTATGGTGCAAACAATGTAATCAGGCTATACTCCATCATGATAAAGATAAAGTTAATATATTGTACTCCCCTGTGATACTTATACAGTAAAATGTACATACCAAGTACAATATTCACACAAATCAGACATGTACTCTAGTTTGACATGCCAGTGTGATGGGCACTCTATGTACATTATACTCTCATGTTCTGTGTACACAGTGCAAGCATTATATACTGCATTAAAATAGTAATTTTGTAAATACTTTGCACTCCAGTGGGTACACAAAGTGTAAGTCTTAGTACCGAGTGCAATGCACACATATTAGACATTATGTACTCTGCCTAAAATTCCATTGTCATATATACCATGTGTACATTATACAATAATCCAATAAATATCTGGTAGACAACAGGCAGTACTATGACAGGGCAAACTCTCCAGTCAGCTACCTCTCACACTTTGTGTCCCTCAAGGCTCCATACTAGGCCCACTACTCTTCTCTATTTTTATCAATAGTCTTCACACTGCTATCCCTAAAGCTACCTGTATTCAATATGCAGATGATTCCACTTTCATCTGTTTAGCCACCTCCCCATCCGAACTACAAATCTTAACCCAAAATACATTTAACACTATTGAGAACTGGCTCAACAACCAACGCCTACTACTGAACCCCAATAAAACTTCTACTCTTCACCCCCGCTAGTAGATCTGCCACACTTTCATTCTCTGTCACGTCTAACAATGGCACCACTATCTCCTCAGATCAACACACTAAACTTGTAGGGGTTATCATAGACAATAATTTGAAATTTGACCTACAGGTCAACAAAACCATACAGACCATCAGTAAGAAGCTTGGATCACTGTACAGAAAGAAGAAACTCTTAACCCCACTGGCTAGGACTGAAATCGCCTGATCACACCTACTCTCTACTCTTTTATATGCCTCGCCTGTACTGTCAAACCTCAATAAAGCCAAACTAAGTAAGCGGTCCCATACCTACAACCATATTGCCAGATTTGCCACTGGCTCCACCTATAGAACCCATCACTGCCAGAACCTGAATAACTAGAATGGCTAGAACTGCCCAGCTTAATTCAATTCAATCAACTCTTAATAGCGCACAAAGTTCTGTACCACCCTAAAGATACCCCCCTCTCTTATAAATATTATTAAGCCATTTAGCAACCTGAGATCCCTACGGTCAGCCAACAAATTACTGGTCCAAACCCACAAAGCTAATAACTCAGCTGGTGAATCTCTGTTCAGCAACTTTGTTGGCAAAACATGGAATGCCTTGTCAAACTATATAACCCTACAATCCTCCAAAAGTCTCTTAAAAAAAAACTCAAACAGTATCTCAAATTGAAGTGGCTATGCCCATGTACCAACCTGGATTAAGTTATAAAACAATAGCATAATCAGTAATTATCATAGCATAATCAGTAATTATCATAACATCTAACTACATCACCATGCTATGTAACCAATCTTACTTGTAATTGTGTCTGTCCATAAGAACTGTGAATCCCTACTAGGGAACATTGCTAAACCAATGTACATACGATATATTACCACTTTGTTTTTATATATTCTAATTGTTTTCTAACTTCTTGTATAACCTTTGTATGTCTGTCAATGAGAACTGTGAGTCCCTACTAGGGAACACTTCTAAAGCAATGTACATAAGGTATATTACCACTTTTTTATATATTCTACTTGTTTTCTAACTTCTTGTGTATTCTTTTGCTTGTTTGACTATGTGGAGCTTTTCTCCCTGGGCCTCCGCTGAAAATGGACATGTATCCAATTGGACTATCCCAGTAAACAAATGTAAAATAAATAAATAAAGTGTGATGCACACAAGGTAAACAGAGTGCATTGAATGTAATGCACACTTTGTAGGTGATATGTACTCCAGCATGGTAGCCCAGCAAAATACATACAGTGTACATTAAGTATTCATGTTTGATACATACAATATGGACATTATGCACTTCAATGTGATACAAACAGTGCAGTTACTCTGTACTTCAGCATGATGCCTTATGTACAGTTGCATTGCACTGTGATTCATAGAGTGTAAGCATAGTGTACTCTAATGTAAGACACACAATGTAGGTATAAAGTACTCCAGTATAATACATATACTACAGAGATTGTGTATTTCAGAGTGAGTGACAAAGTGGAAACATCATCTACTGCAGTGTGTTAAACACACTGACAACAGTATGTACTACAGTATGACACGTATTGCAGAAATGTATGCTAGTGTGATATATTCAGTGAACATTATATACTCCACCATACTGTGATAAACACAGTGTGGTCACTATATTCAGATGAGTGCAAATAAGATGTTATCTAGTATGACAGCCATATTGTACATGTTCTATGCCTTACAGTTTCATACAGTACAAGCACTGAACACTCTAGCAAGATACTCAGACTATACTCACTTCAAGAAGCATAGTATACATGTACTTTAATCCACTCTAATATTTCAGTGTGATTTATAGAGACTTTGTACTTAAACGCAATGCTCACAATGTAATCATCAAGTATTGCAGAGTGATACCATCTTGATGAAACTAGAAAGGTTCAGTAATAGAACAGATACTCGGGACATACATATTAACTCATAATGGATGTCTCGATGCATATGCCATTGACGGTATATTATAACATACACTGTAAATCTTAGTATTTAAAATGATGACATTTGCAGTTTTTTGATGATGATGATGGTGAAAACTTTTGTTCTTATGAGCTTGTGCCGATAGGAGGTACTGCCAGCCATGCCAGGAGATGTAGGGCAGTGGATGTATGACTTGTGCCAGCACATCTAGCTGGAATTTTGTAAATAATTATATGTCATTTGTATATCAAACTGATTTGCACAGATGTGCTGAAAATGTATTTGTGAGGTTTACCTGTGTTAAAATGTATCAAAAGTGCACCCTGCTGGAATGAAGGGAAATTTACATGTAGTGTTGTAACTGAATTAAATGTGTTGGTTTTAATAAAGGATACTGGGACAGCAAGGGTTGACCAGCTAACTTACTTTAAGAAAAATAACGGAAATGTAAATGAGCTGTTAAACCATTAAAATGGCAACCTACAGTGTTGAATAGGACTGGAGATGATGTGTCTGGAAGAAGCCTTTGTTAATTAGTTCAGTAAAAAGAGGGAAAGTCCCAGGCACTGCCATAAACATTTCAGATGTGTATTGTAGCTGTCTATGCTAAATTCCTGTCTCGACTTCAAAGTGGGCTACTTTGAGAACCTAGAGTCAGGTGAACAGATGAGGTAATTCTGCAAGCCATCTTGGATATTATATTTTACAGGGATTAATTTCTGAGGATGGAGTATTCTGTTTTAGGGAATCTGACTAGAAAGACTGCTCACACATTTCATTGTGTTTTGCTCTATCAAGTAAGTTATTAGGGAATAGTAATTCTCCTAGATTCAGTCAGGAATATACTGATGATTAGTTTAGATATTGTTTTCCTTAATTTGAGTCTGTCCATCAATGTTCTTTTCAATATTTCCTGTGATCTGAACACTGTGGTTTACTTTGACTATGTTCAGTATTTTCATGCTCTATTATTATTGATTATTAAATATATTTAAAACTTTATTGTGGCTGGTCCTTGTAGAAAGTATTTAACCTTTGAGAGTGCTTATATTTATTTGGTGACACTGTGTGGGCCACTCCTGAAGGCCTAGCTGTCTTGGTCAACTATTACCTTTTGTATTAGTATTGATATTGCACAGTATAATTGGGCACCCTTTGTTAAGGGCCGTAGAATAGCTGATTTTGTAGTGTCTAGTAGCAATGGTAACTACCTTATTCTTTAGGGCAAAAAGGGAAACAGTAGGTATATCTGTGCCAGCCTTTTCCAGGTGTGTGTGTGTGTGTGTGTATAAAATCAAATCGCAAAATGTATGTGTGTCAGCTACTTGTAGCAGGGGCACAAAGCACTGGGCTTACAGAGAGGGTGCTGGAGGTCTTGTCTTGGACACTCGACTGAGGACCTAACCCTACAACTCTACCAATAGGGAGTCTTATTGGGGACCCTAAGGGAGACAGACAGATCCAGACCCCAGACTGAGTGTGTTCCCTGTGTGCTCTTAAAGGAAATTGTGCTTGATGCAGAGAGGTCTGTATCTGGAAATACTGAGTGTATCTATTTCTATTCCAAGATCATGTCCCTCTCCAGTGTCAGTGGTGAGGATTCAGGCTCCTTGATTAATCACCCAGTGTGGGGGCGTCACATATTGGTTGGCAGTGGTGGGATCATCACATATTGGCTGGTATTGGTGGGACCATAGCTCATCACATACTGGTGAGCAGTGATGTGGATATTAATTGAACTCCTGTAACCTGTAAGCAGTTGCCACTAAAAAGGTGTACTCTCAAGCAGCCACAAAGTAGACATTCAGAGTTTTATATCACAATAGTTCTATTTATTTACTTTTTGTTAGCTTAGTTAGTAAGGGAGAGCAGCCAAAGATGTCAACAGAGGATTATGGCAAGCTGACAAGGAATACGTTGGCTGAGATGTGCCAAGCCAAAGGACTGGTGCATGCCAAACTGACTAAAGGGGAAATGATTGCAACCTTAATTACAACTGCAGCACAGACCAACAACCAGTCTGGCACTGGGGATGTGCAGCTCTCTGAAACAGGACAGTTCAACTTTTCCTCAGAGGACTTAAAAATCCATCTGAAGCTAAAGAGACATGAACTGGAGGCCAAACATTTGGAACTGGAATCATCAAAGAGACTGTGGTGTTTGGAGGCCGAAGAACAGGAGACGTAGCATCAACATGAGAGGGTGATGCTGACTCTTCACCAGGGTCATGGAGGTAATGGGGAAGGAAATAACTGAACCCCAAAGCAATAAAGGTCAGTAAATCCCTTCCACAATTTACAGAAGGATGATAATTTTGATAGTTTTATTCATATAGTTGAAAAGGTATGTAAACAGTATAATGTTGACCAAGGGCCCTGGGCACAGTTCCTGACCTCCTTGCTCCATGGCAAAGCTGTAACTGCTGTTTGTAAATTGTCTGACACTGACTGATTAAACTATGATAATGTTAAAAAAAGTTTATTGGAATGTTTTAAGTTAACACTTGAAGCTTAGAGAAAAAAGTTTTGTGACCATAGGTACAAGCCAGATGAAAGTGTATGTGATTATATTGCTGAACTAAGCACTTATTTTCATAGGTGGGTGAGTGGGTGTTTGGCCACCACTTTTCAAGGGCTGGCAGACCTTTTATTGAGGGAAGAGACCCTTAGCACTTTTCTGGTGGACATGAGAATCTGGTTGGCAGACAGGGAATGCAACTTTGCAGATGAATTGGGGAAAAAGGGGATCTCTACTTTGCAAGCAGGGTATCACTGAACAGGAAAGGGATACTTGGTGCTGCACATGTTTATAAGGGAACTCATAGTGGGCAGCTTAAACTGCCCCAAAAGAGTTTGCCAGTAACAGGGAAAGCTACTAATTTAGGTACATGGTCAGGATTGGGGTTACATGTTTTAAATGTAACCAGAGGGGCCATGTACCATGCAGATGTCCCTGGAGGCAAGGTGGGGAAGCCAACAAATGGGGATAACAGAATTCCAGTGGTAAGTTGTCTGGACACAAGGTGCACCAAACTACTACCAGAGTTTGTATCCTATCTTGGTTGATGGAAAACAGGCCACTGCCAAGAGAGGCACAGCCTCTAATATAATCATTGTGAAGTCTGGAGTGTTTAAACAGGAGCAGAACTTGCTTGGGCAGTCCACTCTAGTTAGAGCTTTTGGAAGATCCATTTCCAAATACCTCTGGCTAGAGTTCACCTTGACTGGGAGGGTGGAAAAGGAAGCAAGTAAGTAGGTGCATTTGAGGATATCTCTGCAGATGTCTTGATAGGGAATAATTTAGATAATACAGTACCTTGTTTGCATGCAGTGACATGCAGTCAGGCTTGGAGACAGGCATGTCGGTTGGGCAGTCTGGGGGAGACCCAGACAGACCACACCCCTGAAGCCAGGATTGGTGATGTGGCTAATTCAGGGAGGGAGCTACCCTGTAGCAGTGACGAGGATGAGCCACAGCTGCTGGCAGGTACTGATGTTCCCTTAGACAGGGTGACTGCAAGGGCAGAGGTCAGTGGTAGTACACAGGCTGACAGTGAGGCACCACTGTCAAAAGATGCCAGACTTCCTGTGGAAGGGAAGCTGGCAAAAGTCACAACAATAGAGTTGAGACTGGCTCAGCTCTCAGACCCTACATTACAAAGGTTGAGGGAGGTAGCTAGCGAGGTGCCTGATTCTGAAGGAAAAGGGGAGTCTGTATACTGGAACAAAAGGCTACTGTATAGACAGTGGACCCCTGAGGGAGGGCTAGAAGGTGAGGTAATACAGCAGTTGGTAGTGCCCAGAACCTACCATCTGGCACTTCTAGCCAGAACCAATGGCATTCCTTTTGCAGGTCATATGGGCATAAACCATACCAAGAGACATATTATGCAGAAATTTTATTGGCCTGGGATTCCCAGGGATGTAACAGGGTACTGCTGTGAGTAGTGCCAAAAAGTAGGCAAGGCAGGAGACAAAGTCAAAACTCCTTTGATGTTTTTGCCTGTGATTGAATAGGCATTTCAGAGGGTAGCTATGTTTATTGTGGGGCCTCTGAGGACCCCAAGTTCCACAGTGAAGAAGTATATACTAGTGGTAGTAGATTATGCTACTGTATAACCTGAAGCTGTGGATCTGTCCTCCATTGAGGCAGAGAAGGTGGCAAATGCTTTGCTAGAGATTTTCAGGAGGGTAGGTTTCCCAGGAGAAATACTGACTGACAGAGATGCCAATTTCATGTCAGACCTGCTAGCTTGTCTGTGGGAGCAATGTGGGGTGGAGCATCTAAACACAATCCCCTATCATCCCCAGACTAATGGTCTTCTGGAGACGTTAAATTCACACTAAAGACCATGCTACAGGCATATGCAGACCCGTTTAAGAGAGAGTGGGAAAAATATTTGCCCCATCTACTGTTTGCTTACAAAGAGGTACCTCAAGAATCTACAGGTTTTTCACCCTTTGAGTTGCTGTACGGGCATATCATGATGGGACCTTTAGATTTGATTCATGAGGAGTGGGATGGTGAGTGTGAAATCCCACAAGGAGTCTGCTGTGGCATACATCCTAACCTTAGGACAAGGCTTAGGGAGCTCATGGGCTTGGCCCAGGATAACCTGGCAGGAGCCCAACAGCAGAAAAAGGTTTGGTATGACAGGAATGCTAGAGCCTGAGAGTATGCTGCGGGATATCAGGTGATGGTGCTCATTCCTGTCAGACACAATAAGTTGCAGGTAGCTTGGGAGGGACCCTTCAAAGTGGTAAAGAAGGTCAGTGATGTTAACTACATGGTAGAACTGCTAGGCAGGTGGCAGGGCCACACATTGTACCATGTTAACATGACAATGCCTTATCATAATAGGGAGGCCCTTGTGCTGAGTATCTGCAGTGGATGGCAGTAAGGTTCTAAGGGGGCTCTGTTGACTTATCTCCTCAGTTAGGCTCGGACTTAACCTCAATGGAAGGGGTAGCAATGTCACAGCAGCTATCACCTAACCAGGCTCAAGAAATCTGAGCAGTGCTACAGGAGTTTGGGGACATATTCATTGGGAAACCAGGGTGCACCCACCTGGTGCAGCACCACCTGGATAGAGGGCCTCAAAGACCTATCAAGCAGACCCCTTGCATGGTGCCTGAGTGAGTTAGACAGACTCTGAGGGAGGAGATACAGGAGATGTTGGAACTAGGAGTAATACAGGAGTCTAACAGTCATTGAGCCTCCACAGTGGTGCTGGTACCAAAGAAGGATGGCAGCACTAGGATCTGTGCTGACTATAGAAGACTAAATAGTCACACAGAGTCAGATGCCTACAATGGCTAGGATAGATGAAGCCCTACAGAATCTGGGTGGGACTAAGTATCTGACAACTACTGATCTGATAAGGGGATGCTGGCAAGTGACCTTGACTCCCAATGCTAGGGAGAGGTCAGCCTTTGTGACTCCTTTCAGCTTGTATGAGTTCACAAAGATGCCTTTTGGTATGAAAATGCCCCAGAAACTTTCCAGAGGCTGATAAACAGTATCCTAGCAGGAGCAGGAGATTATGCCCTTGCTTACCTAGATGATATTGCCATCTACAGCCAGCCCAGGCAAGAGCACATTCAACATGTCAAGGAGGTGCTGGGCAAACTGCAAAGGGCAGGGTTCACTATTAAGCCCAGTATGTGTCAGGTGGATATGGCAGAAGTCTCCTACCTGGGACATAGAGTGGGGAGTGATAAGATCAGGCCAGAACCTGCCAAAGTGGAAGTCATTCAGGCCTGGCCTACCCCTGTTACCAAACAGCATATGAGGGCACTCTTTTGGACAATGGGGTACTATAGAATGTTTGTTCCCAATTATAGTACAATAGCTGCTCCCCTCACAGACCTAATAAGGAAAAACAGGCCAGATAAATTAGTGTGGACCCCAACACATGAGTAGGCATTTGAGAAGCTTAAAGGAGCTTGGGGAGGACCCGCTGTGTTAGTCAGTCCAGACTACAGCAAAGAATTTGTTGTGAAGGTGGGTGCTTCAAACCATGGGGTGAGGGCTGTACTTAGCTAGGTTTCCTTATAGAAAGATGAGCACCCATTAGTATATCTTTACCATATGGTGCAACCCGGGGAGGAATGTTATGCAGCTGTAGAAAAGGAATGTCTAGCCATAGTATGGGGAATGCAGAAACTACAGCCTTATCTGTATGGAAGTAAATTCACTGAAGGTACAGACCACAATCTCTTAACATGGCTACATACAGCCAGCTAGCAAAATGCCACGTTATTAAGGTGAAGATTAGGATTGCAGGTGTATGACATGAAAGTACAACACAGAAAGCAGGTCAGCAATGCTAACGCAGATTGGCTCTCAAGACAGGGAATGGGGTAACATATTCCAAGAAAGGCTTATTTCTCTCAAGCTATGTTTCTCAAAGGTCACTTAAAAATAGCTTCAGTATTCAAAGGGGGAGAGGTGTGATAATAGGAGGTACAGCCAGCTATGCCAGGAGAAGTAGGGCAATGGATGTATGACTTGTGCCAGCACAGCTAGCTGGAATTTTGCAAATAATTGTATGTCATTTGTATCTCAAACTGATATGTACAGATACTTGTGTTGAAAATGTTTTTGTGAGGTTTGCCTGTGTTAAAATGTATCAACAGTGCACCCTGCTGGAATGAAGGGAAATGTACATGTAGTATTGTAATTGAATTAAACATGTACATTTTAATGAAAGATACTGGGACAGCAAGGGTTGACCATTTAACTTACTTTAAGAAAAATAAGGGCAATGTTAATGAGATGCTAAACCATTAAAATGGCATACCACAGTGCCGAATAGGACTGGAGATGGTAGGTCTGGAAGAAGCCTTTGTTTATTAGCTCAGTAAAAAGAGGAGAAGCCCCAGGCACTGCCATAAACATTTAAGATGTGTACTGTAGCCGTCTATGCTAAATTCATGTCTCAGCTTCAAAGGGGGTTACTGTGAGAATCTATAGTCATGTGACCAGATGAGGTCATTCTGCAAGCCATCTTGGATATTATATTTTACAGGGTGTAACCTCTGAGGATGAAGTATTTCATTATGCTTTGCTCTATCAAGTAAGTTATTAGGGAATAATAATTCTTCTAGATTCAGTCGAGAATACAGTGAAGCTTAGTTTAGATAATGTTTTTCTTTATTTGTCTGAGTCTGTCAATCAATGTTCTTGTCAATATTTCCAGTGATCTGAGATCTGTAGTCTACTGTGAATATATATTCAGTTTTTTCATGTCTTTTATTATTTATTATTAAATATATTTAAAGCTTTTATTGTGGCTGGTCCTTGTAGAAAGTATTTAACCTTTGAGAGTGCTTATATTTATTTTGTGACACTGTGTAGGCCAATCCTGAAGGCCTAGCTGTCTTGATAGACTATTATCATTTGTATTAGTATTAATATTACACAGTATAATTGGACACCCTTTGTTTAGGGCCATAGAGTGACTGTTGAGTGTCTGATGGCAGTGGTAGCTACATTATACTCTAGGGCAGAATGGAACACAGCGGGTACATCTTTGCCAGTCTTTCCCAGGAGGGCACTGGGCTTACAGAGAGAGTGCTAAAGGTTTTGGCTTAGACACTTGGCTGAGGACCTAACCCTACAGCTGTACAAGTGGGGAGTGTTATTGTGGACCTGGAGGGCGACAGATAGAGAGATCCAGTCCCCAGACTGAGTGTGTTCCTTGTGTGCTCTTAAAGGAAATCATGCTTGATGCAGAGAGCTGCATCTGGAAATACTGAGAGTATCCATTTCTGTTCCAAGTTTATGTCCCTCACCAGTGTCAGTGGTGAGGATTCAGGCTCCTCGATTACTGGCCCGGAGTGGAGATGTCACATATTCATTGGCAGTGGTGGGATCATCACATATTGGTTGACAGTGGTGGGGCCATCACTTGTCACAGAATTAAACAAATGTTTTGCTTGACTATAAATTAGTGAAATCAGGAACATCCAAATTATACTTGTTTTGTGCCTGCCTTGCAGAGTGGCTATTAGTGATGTTTTATGCTGTAATTGCCTGTCAAGACTATCAGGAGATGTGTAGTGCCAGGTGACTGAAAGAGTAGTCATTATGTAGTACCAGGTGATAGAAAGAGTAGTCATTATGGGTTATTCTCCTAAAAGACAGTATGGTGAGATGCAAGTAACTACAAAGTTGACATGACCTTGGTAGTGGAGAATATACCAAGAAGTCAGAGCTAAATATTAACTAATGAGGCAATTACCGCAGATAACTTCTAGTCTGCTTACAGCAGTGTATAATGATAGTCACATCGTATAGCGGAGATTACATTCTGCAAAAGTGCGAAAGATATCCACAGCCAAACACAGCCTGTCTAAACTTCAGAAATACATTGATTGCAGCGGAACAACAACTTCATATTCAAATGATGTAGTCAGGTTTATAACACACATCATAATCAATAATGAAAAACAGTATTATATACATATTGTAATCATTAAGTAGTCCATAATGATACCTGCACGTGTACATGCACACAAGCACACATATTGCCCATATATACATACATGCTGCAGATATAACTACCACTGAATAAACACAGTGTTAACAGTTAATCCCAACAACAGCATAATCTTGTCCCATTCATAATTTCCAGCCAGGCCTCACCCACTCTTGCAGTCTTACCATAAAGGAATTGTTTAATTGCTCTACTAACAAAAGCACTGCAGAACTAACTCCATAATCTGCTTCTGACAGTTGCTCTAAGAGGAGGACATCTATCTTGGATTTGCAAAGTTCCTCAACCAGTTACCTCTTGACCATGTCCTCGGCCAAGGTCAGCATTTCTCCACCCCTGCTGAGAATAGCCTGGACAATCCCTCCTGCCATTCCACTTTCCATGCCTCTTCCTTGTTACAACTATCCTAAAATAAGTAGTTCCTAAATATGAAAAACATTAAAAATAAAAGGATTCCTTAAAGGTCGTACGTAACTGTATTCACTTGTTATTAATATACTGTCTTCCACTAAATTTACAGCCATTGCATTGTGTGCGACATTACATTTGTAACGTTGTAATATAAACACTGCACAATCCCAGAGTGCAGGGATAGACCTAGTGGCAAAAAAGATAATCTTTAACTACCCATCCACAGAGAACACTAACCCACATTTTGTTGATTTATGCTTTGATTTATGCTTTACATGCACAGGCATTACTACTTTTTACATACCTTTGGTAGATCACGTCTACATCATATTTATGGGGGGGTTTTAATGAAGAAACATGTTATCCTTAGAATATTTCTTCTAAGTTTTTTCACTGTAAATATACTCTGCCCATATGGACATTCGTACAAAATGAAAAAAAGTTGCAAAAATAAAAAGTCAAGTTTAGATTATTTAGGCAAAGAAAGTCCATACTGGGTATGATAAACACAGTTTAAATGATTTCCTCCTGGTGAAATAAATTCATTGCAAACATTACATTTTGGTATCACTCCATAGACACTGGCTGGGAGTTCAGAAATCCTGAGTTATGGCTTAGTGGAAGATAATGCTATGCCATAACTTTTAACAGTACCAGTAGGAGCATGCTGCAGTAATGAGTCACATGGCAGTATATTGTTCTTTACTATGCACAGAGAATTGCTGCTGAGCAACCCAAGATTGCAGTGACATCAAGCTACTGATGTGGCTACAGACAGCGCTTTATAACACATATAAAACTAAGCGACACGTTCGCAAAAATAATGTGTGTGTGTGTGTGTGTGTGTGTGTGTGTGTGTGTGTGTGTGTGTGTGTGTGTGTGTGTGTGTGTGTGTGTGTGTGTATGTCAGACATGAGACATGTCAAACTGCTATGCTGGACCACAGAGATCTCTCATCTTACTATTTATTTAGTCATGCTGTTCTTGTTCCACAAATCATTACATTCAGGACTGGACATTTGTTATTGCACTTAGCCACATCAACCCCCTTGTAGCTAAACTCAAAAATGTTTTTGAACCTTATCCATTATGTACTATGGTATATGCAAGCACTGTAAACACTCTATGTCTTCTGTTTAATGCACACATATTAAACACTGTATTTTTTCAGTGTGATGCAGACATTATAATATATATATATATGTGTGTGTGTGTGTGTGTGTGTGTGTGCAGATATAGATATATTTAGATAGATATATAGATAGATATATATCCCAAGTGATACACATTATAAATATTTTCTACTTATTACAACATATACCATAAAAGTTATGTGACCCACTGGGATACAAATACCATGTCTCTTATATACTCAAGTGAAATGTACCCAATGTAAGTATTATGTTTTCCAGTCTCAAACACAAAGTGAAACATTTGCAAACTATAGTGTGATACACAAAGGGAAATAACTGTGTAACCCAGTGTAATGCATACACTAAGCACACTACAGACATGTAGTCTAGTGAGATGCATATTGTAATGCTACCAACTTCACTACTGTGCTATCCGCAGCAAAACACTTTTAGGAAAAATTAAAATATCAGATAAATGAAATCCTAGAAACTAGATGGCAGAGGGTCAGCTGTGATTATGTTTCCTACACAACTTCATTGGGAAGATGAATGTCACAGGCCTGAAATGTAGCTTGCAAGTACAGAACTCAATACTAGGATGGGCCATGTGTTAGAACATTCCAGACAGACACAAGTAAGCCTTTATTCCTGTGTTTCAGAAACACATAAAGATTTTCAGTGACCTAAGAGAGGTTGCTTGTGTTACTATTTAATTAGACATGGCTAACCTCAGGATTTAACTTAATGTATGTGGACAGCACTGACTGATAAAGGTAAAAAAACTATATGCAGGCATAAATAATATCTTATAATCACGCAGAACAAGTTGTGTAGCATATTGCTTTTGGAAATATCAAAATTAAAATATAAATTATCGAATATAAAACAGCTCTGTAACAGCACATCCCCTGGAAGAAATAATTTTCTAGATTTGGAATAATTGGCCACTCTGTGGTGCTTTGCAACTGCTTCCTACAGGAGTGAAGAAATCTGTAATAACAAGTAGGCAATCAGTGTCTCATTATCTGCCACTGTACTGAGCAGACTGCGTTGAGTTCTCAGGTGTTGTTCTCCTATTAAGCCATGATTATCTAATGCACTGCTAATAAACAGGGTTTTATCATGCAGTACAAATTCAGTGATCCCTTTATTCATTTCGAACACAAAGACATTATATTTGATACCAATTAAAACCCACAAGGGCTCTTAAAGGTGTTATTTTTCAAGATAAAGATGGGTTACAAATTCATGATTTAAACAGGAAATAAAACATAGAAATGACATTTGGAACAGGGTCTCCTTCAGAAAAATCCTGAAAAAATGTAAGTTATTTTATTCTGAATTTCAGCACCTTTTAGAAAAGCAGCCCATGTAGAAATGAAACAAAACATTCAGATGGGATTGTAACTTTTAGCTTTTATTTTCTATACAGTGTGTATTTATGAACCTTCTTGATCTAGTTTCTAGGCCCAACGCTGATGCAACACCAATTTTTGTTGACATTTATACGTAACACCTTGTTTCTCAATAAACACTGCATTTATTAATTATGTACTACTAACATTACTATGTACATTAAGTACCTGTAATATAGGAACTGTTTTTAAAGACTAAAGCTGTATGATATTTAAATGAAAGTTGAATGGGAACAGTAAGGCATTAGTTTAGCTTAGCAGGGGATATACAGGATGTAACAATTACTAAAAATTAAATAAAAGAAAGAACAAATACAGTGGTTGAAAAGGTAAGAAAAATAGCTAGAAAATACAATATTTGAGAAAAGTATATTACAGAAATTATACAGACCCCCCCACCATGCCCCAGGATTCCCACTCCTCTTTTCTTGATACACTGGAAAATATTAAGGTACAACCCAACACTCTAATAATGGGTGATTTCAACTAACCTACCATTAACTGGGAAAACTACTCATGTACCAACTCTTTTGCTCAATGTTTTCTGGAAATCATCAATTCCAACGCTTTGGATCAACTTATCCACACCCCCACCAGAGGCAGCAATATCCTAGACCTGGTCACCACCAACATGGGTGACCGGTGTTCCATACCAGAGGTCAGCTCCTCGTTGGTCAGATCTGACTACAAGCTAATCACCCTAGACATCCACATCCCGCTCCCACCCCCCATTAGGAAAACAGCCGTAAAAAATTTCTCCAAAGACAACTTCACGCTTCTTAAGACAGAAGTGGCAAACTTCATGACACCCATGCAGATGGACAATAAAGGTACGACTGCTGAATCCTACACAAATGCACTTTATAAGTGCTTACATGAGTGCATGGATCATGCTATCCCTAACAGAACCAAGATGCTATCCTCCAAAAAAAGGAAGCCAATCTGGTGGTCTTCTGCCATAAACAAACTCTACAACAGAAGAAAGAAACTGTTGCAAAAAAGAGTAAAATCCCACGATTGGAGGAACTCCCTTGGTCAGCCTCAGTAAGAAGCTGAGATCCCTCATAAAATCCTCCAAAGCTAGTTATGAAAACAAAATTGCCACTGATTCTAAAGACAACCACAAAGCATTCTATAGCTATGTCAAAAGTCTCAGTGGCAACACTCAGATCTGCTCTGAGTTACAGCACAATGACACTAAATATACAGAACCAACTGATATTGCCAACATCCTGGCAGATAGGTTCAGTGCTAACTTTACCCCCCTCTCACCCCCTAAAGGGCCCATCTTTATACCGGAAGAATACAAAGTTCCTGTAATCACGGCTGCACAGGTAAAAACTTCACTCTCCAAAGCCAAGAACACAGCATCCATGGGACCTGACAACATCCCAGGCTGCCTTCTACATGAACTACAGAATGAACTGGCACCCCACCCAAGTACCATGTTCAATCATAGCCTCACCTCAGGCTTTGTGCCCATTGAATGGCCCACTGCGATAGTTGTCCCACTCCAAAAAGGAGGGGGCCACAACAGACCCCGGGAACTACCGCCCCATTAGCCTGATGAGCCTCGTCTGCAAGGCCATGGAACGTATCATCATGGAACTCATAAACAAAGACATTGGAGATCTCCAAACCCTGGACCCCACACAGTTTGGGTTTGTAAAAGGCAGATCATGTCTTCTAAACCTGATAGACTTCTTTGAAGTAGTCACCAAAGCCATAGATGAGGGTAAGGTGGTTCACACAGCCTATCTAGATCTCGCCATGTTGTTCAACACCATCCCCCACTCTGGAATTATAGATAAACTCACTAAACTAGGTATAAATCCTTATGTCACAAGATGGGTTGCCAACTGGCTTACTGAAAGAACCCACACTGTGAAAGTAGCAGACTCCAAATCAGACTTCAGACCAGTGACAAGTGGAGTACCGCAGGGTTCAGTCCTGGGTCCTCTCCTGTTTGGTATCTACTTCTCTGAAGTACAGGCTAACACAGAAGGTCTTTGGCTAACTAAATTCACAGATGACTGCAAACTAGGAGCCATAATTGAAACTCCTAATGATGTGGACATCCTACAAAAGGGCCTCTCTGAGACAGATGCCTGGTGTCAAAGACATGGTCTCAAGCTCAATGCCAAAAAGTGCATTGTCATCCCCTTTGGTAAAAATTCTGTACCCATGAACTACCACATAGGCAGTAGTCTACTTAACACCAAAAGTGTGATAAGAGACCTTGGGACACAGGTGGACAGTAGTCTCTCCTTTGATAATCACATCGTCAAAGTGGTCAGGAAATCCCTCTATGTGGCACACCTCATCACAAAAGGTTTCTCATCCAGAAAAAAAGAGGTCATTGTTCCCATCTACTCATCACTCATTAGACCCATTATAGAGTACAACACCCGTTTTGGTATGTACCTCAAGATATCTACAACAACTGGTAAGGCCGCAAAAATACCTCACAAAGAGGATTACTGGC
>NC_056737.1:286388428-286418428 GCF_019279795.1 Protopterus annectens
CAGTTGATTTTGTGACTTGTTTAGAAATTGCAGCAATAAATATGATGACAACCTTTTAGATTATAATCCACGGTCAAAAAAAAAAAGCGTTTTTTCAGTGGTTTCATCCGCGGAAGATTGCAAGAGGTTCGGGATGGGATGCTCCATTGGCAGTGGGTTTAGTTGCCTTGTTTGTTTGGTGATCGGGGCTTAATTTTTCCATTTTTGCTGCACAGCGGCACCTTTTGGCTGCCCACTGAAACCATTATAGTGATTGAAGTCTGAGGAAACAGTGTTGAGGATGGTTCTTTGGACTTTATGGGTTGGTGGTGGCAGTGTTCTACTTGTCACAATGGGAATGGAGTTTTGCCATGGTTATGACTTGTTGGTGAAGGGTTGACAGACTGCATTTTTCATGGGTTTTGTCTGCCCATGAAGATGCATGTCAGAAGGGCATGTGTTGTATGGCTTAATGGTCGTAGAGAAAGGTTTATGGCAGGTACAGCTTGCAATCCAGGTTATGTACTTCTCTTGGGCCAGCAGTCTTAAACCTTACTTAAAAAAAAAAAAAAAAAAAAAAAAAACTAAAATTCTATTTCAGAGGTATGATTTAGTTAAGTCTGGTCTCTGCAAACTACTAGTTTGCATATTAGCTTAGAATAGTGAGAAATACAAATGAAATATTGCACATATAAGGAGCTGCATTATTTTGCACTACCCATGATAAGTCGGCAGCATTTCTGGAGCTGAAATAATTATTTTGAAAGGATAGTATATTGAATTTCAAAGGGTATAATGATGGATCTTTAACAGAGTAGAGAAATTAGATATCCTGTCTATTGGCTGTACAGGTGAAGTAAAACAATTTGTATAACAGTTTGATGACAGAAGATGAAGAAAAGGCATGCTTAGAAAATGCATTCATCTTGCAGGACATTTTTACACCTGTGACAAGGCAATATATAGAGCATGTTCTCCAAGTTGTGAAAATCATAGTTGAAAGTTTTTTTTTTTTTTCTTCTCCCTCTCAAATTGCATGCATAACCTAACAGTTATTATTGCTCGGTACTCCAAAAATTCATTTAGTGTCCATTATGTTATTTTCAGACATCTGTTTAGAGACTGACATGGCCCATGAGGCACTCATACATAATGGTTTCTTCTTCTCGTAGGCATTGGTCTTCTGCAGTTAGTACAAATTTGAGGGTGTACTTGAGGGAAACTGTAGACTGCAGTGGTGGTGCTGCGGTAGCGCTGTCGCCTGACAGTAAGACGTTGTCTGGTTCAATTCTCAGCTAGAGCATCTTCTGTCTGGAGACATGCGTGAATGGGCGTACCTTTGTTGAAGGTTGTGCATTAGGGCTGGCAACTCGACACGCAAAAATCTACTGCCAATCATTAGCAGACCGGCTGTGGCGACCCCTAACCGGGAAAAGCTGAAAGACACAACAACAACTTGAGGGAAACTGCATGTGGTGTTGTGGCATGTGTGTGGGGGTACTGGATGAGAAAGCAGACATTCAGGTAGAGGAAAATGTATAGTGAGTGGGTTTCTGTGTTGGGAGGGGGTCATAAGTAGCAGTCTGCTGTCATGGTGGTGCGCTTACACACAGGCACTAATGAGTAGAGGGGAGGGAGGTTGGCATGCTTTCTTATTGGCGCACTTTCTTCTTTGATAGGGCTAAGTAATGGGCGGAAGCAACCATTCCACTGCAGTGCTCGGATTTCTGGTAGAACATCTGGGTAGGTAAGGGTTCTTCAATGAAGTGTGATTTAAAGGTACGGAGGTATTAAAGAGGTGAAGGGATTGTGCACAATACTATGTTACACATGCATGGAATGTCAAACACAGCTCATTTGGCGTACTTGTAGGTTGCTGTTACTCTAGAGCACAGGTTTCTGGGATCGAGACCTGCCAGGGCTGATTGCTGAGACTGCAAAGCCATTTCTGTACAAAGATTCTGTCCCACATAGTTAGATATCACATCCACCATGACTTGCTTAAGGTGTCCACTATCCTCGATGCACTCTTATTAATATGGCTAAAACAACATACCCATATATTTAGATGAACTTAACACTGCAGACTCCCTTCATAGCACTGTATTTGGCTTATAAGTTTTATTATTTACGAAACTGATGCTGCCTTTGTAATGCCACATTTCATGCTGAGACATGGTCACAAATGAAATAAGGGCAGTCACCCAGTTCCTGTGTGTGTGCTCAGAGGATGACAGCTGAGAGGAGGAATGAAAAAAAAAAAAAGTAGCCTTCATCTCCTGGTTTGGGGTGGGTTTCTCCTACTGCAGCATCAGATGGGGCAGGGTGGCCTTAATTTAATTTTAGTATGACAACAGTGGTAGCCATGGTCAGGGGTGTTAAGGTTTTCAGCCTGAACTATTTTAGCACAAAGCGGTTAATAGTGGATGGCGGATTTCTGAAGTTAAAATTTCTGTGTGAGTCATTATTTCAATGCTCATACACTTTATTTGCAATGGCTACAATTACTTTCTCAGTAATAACAGTTAGGGTACTGGAGAGGCAAGCTGGGTTGTTTATGTAGGTATATATAATACATAAAAAAATGCTTAACTAGCTGTTTGCCATTTTGATCGTCTGTTTCATTTTAGTTGGACATTGCCTTTAGCATCTGCAGAGAGGGTATACTGCTTGACCGGAGGCAATCCCTGTACTTCCTTAGTGGGGGCCAAGGTGTGTGTCTCCATGTTTTGGGTAGTCGGACCTTTTTACATAAAAGTGCCTGGGCTGTTATCCATCATACAGTGTCTGGAATTATGTTAGTTGGATCAGTTGGCATTAACTGTAGTCTTCAGATATATTACTGGAGAAATCTGCTATCAGTCTGATGGCATGGGTGCTTGTTGGGGTTGGATAGCACTGGATTAAAGTGAGACTGTAGGTTGCTAAATGGGTACATGCCCTTTATTCCAGTTTGTTACTCTCCGCAATATGGCACATTGATACACACTTACTGTTCTTTCTAGTGCAAGACATGAAACAGTGTCATTTTGTCATGATGAGCGGGTCCACGTTTATCAGTTTCTAGGGGCAAGATTTAAACTTTTTAGTTTGGGGCCTGGTTCTTTCATTATTGTGAGCTACTTTACTGCCGGTGGTAGGGGATGGGCATACTTATACTGTGTTACTGCATAGACACAAGGTTCTTGGTTGATCACCAGTTTGACTTGAAGAAGATTGCAGAGCTTGTAGGTAGGTAGGGCTGAATCGGTGAACTATGAGGGGATGGGGTGCTCCTTCAAGAGGTGTTCTGTTTTAAGCACCATAAATTTATTGAAGGGTACAGGGTGCAGTTATAGCCTTTGTTGTTAAAAGAGGCGTCATATTGTTAAGTCTGATGCATACACACAAGGCTTAGGGCTTAAAGTTCATCTTTGTTAACTTTTGGAAAGGCATGGTGTTTAAGTTGTTTTCTTTTACAGATTGCTAGGTATGGAAATGGAGCAGGCATTGGTTGGTGAACAGAATGAAAGGGGTTTGTACAGTAATTGAGGCTGTTTCAATGGATGTCCCGGTTATTCAGGTGGTGCACAGATATGGAGGGCACAGACTGAACAATGATTAGTGCCCTGATGAAAATGGAATTGAAAGATCATTCTGACTGCAGATTGGGGCATGCAGAGTTGGTATTACTTTGGGGACTGAATAAATGTGAACTTGACAGGTGAGAGAAGAACATGAGGAGGGTTTTGGCTGACAGAGCGGTAAGACAGGAAGTCATGGGTTGCCAGAAGTGCAGTGAATATGGAGTTGTTAGTTTGTTGTGTTTTTCTTCCCTGCAGGCACAAGGTAACATCTTGTTTTTGTTTGATCTTGTATGGAGAGCATCAGTGTGGAATTTTATACTGTTTTATGGCTAGCGGGGGTCTTCTTTGGAATGGGTCAGATAATATTGCAGACATCAGGGGCAGGGGATTAGCAAGTTACATTGTGTCAGTTAGGCTTGTGAGCTAGATGGGAGTTTTGATGGGAGGATTTAGTTTTGAGTTATTGCAGTTTCAGGATGGACTAGGCTGGGTTAATTCAATATATTCTGGACAGTTATAGCGTGTCACAGACATTGTCTGACCTGGTGGCATTGGGCATTTTATAGTTTGTTGGTATATTGCATGGGTTAGTTTTGCCTTGCTTTGGTCTATTGTTGGTTATACCGGCCATGATGGTGGTGTTTTGAGGTCATATTGCTAACGGTCATGATGGTGGTTTAAGACTTATTGGGAAGCTGGTGCGATGGTAGCATTTAATTAAATGGAATTTAAAAGAGATTTAAGAGGGGTATTAAATTCATTGGACAGCAAAAAAAACAAACAAAAAGATTTTTTCATTGGGTGGTACTATGGGGTTGCAATGTGGTATGGTGCATGACTTTAATGGCAGTGGGCTTAGTAGTGGGTCCAGTGGCTGGTAAGGCTTTCGGTATCATTGTGAGGCTTCTTGTGGTCAGGTGGTATGGTTTAATTACATCATGACTGTATTTATGATAGGATGAGGTTATGGTTTGCTACTTTAGCATAGGTGAGGGGTCATTGGATTGTTTTCAGTGGTTAGGTACTTGGCTGTTTCTGTTAGTTATGTATAAGGTTAGGAGGTAATGGCTTGGATCCAGCTTGGTTAGGGAGGATAGGTACTCTGAATGATGTTTGACCTAGTACCTTACTGGTGGTTAGTTTGCTGGAAGTTTGGTCAGAGAGATGGGGGAACAACTTGGTCGGGCTGGTGGGCAGAGAAGAGGGGCAGGCTTGCCCTCTTCTGTTCCCCCTCTGGTGTTAGATGTGCAATTCCATAAGTTGGGAAGTGTTGGATAAGTTAATAAGCAAGCAGAGCTGCTTATTTGGATGGTGGTGTAATTCAATAAATTGAAGGTGAGCAGGGTAATGCTGCCTTGATATTGCAAAAATAAGTGAGCAAGTGGGGGATGCTGTTTATCAAGGGTGAGTGGTTACGCTGTCCTTTTGGTTATTTTATATTTTCTTTCATGGAGGTTATTATCAACTGTGTCATGTTTTTGGTTGAAATTTATAATTATTGGTTAACAATCATGTTTATGGAAGTTTAATAAAGGTCGTCAAATGTCATTCGGTGTTGTGTGTTTATTGAAGTTAACCAGGATAAAAAAAACTTAACACCCTTAGATCAGTTTGCTTAACTGCAGCCAAGGCAGAATTCTAAATGGTGCTGTGTGCAATCTATACTAGAATTAGCTTCTGTCAGATTTATTTCTTCAAGGCTTTAGGGTTTCTAATACCATGACAGGAATGGACCCCATTCCTAAGTCAGGGTATGAAGAGTGTTCATTAAATGAATATTGTTTAAATCTTTGACGTTAGCTAAGTGTGCTCTTCTCAACAGCTACAATGTGCCTAAAATTGCCTCCTTCTGTAATTTATAAGGGTGGTAGTAAATTTAAGTATAACTGTAAAACGTTGCCACTCTTCCTTTATTCCACCTTGTACCATTTGTATTCACTTTACACATCACTTGTAGATGCGTTTGATTTTTTTTTACTTATTTTATTAAGCATGTATTTATTTTGTGTGCAAGAGGGTGCATTTCCTCTTCCGTCTCCTCTTAATGTGGGTTTGATTCAGTAGAAACTAGCATCAATCAATCAAAATGAAATAAAAAATAAAATATTGTTGCCAGGATACTGCTGGTAACTATCCTATAGCACAGTAGGAATGTCAAGTATTTAACACTGCATAGTCAATAGACTTTAATATGTAAGTGAAAAGCCTGCATTTACTAAAGACAGGATTGAAAATGTAAATGGTCATTTTGCCTGTCCCCATCTGAAATGTTAGCAAATGAAAATTATGAATGTTTTCTATACCTGTTTCATTCTTACTATTTTTATTCTTCATACTGTACTCATTGTGCTTCTTATGGGTTGCATCTTGAAAACACTCACTCCGAGTGGTTGTAATAGGCTTTAATTTATTATTGGGGCACCTCAAGCAGAGCACCTCGTTATCCCTTTTGAAGTGGAACCTGGATAACTGGATGGGAAACAGAAAATATACCCCTGCGATTCCACCTGTATCCCTGCTGGACAGGGGCTTTGGGTGCTGACTTGTCTAACCATGGGCCAAACTCTTGGCTAGGCTTATAACAGCCTCAGAGCCAATAGTCTAGTAACCTCCTATGAACCTGTTTTCTAAATCTCTGTGTAAATTATCAAAACACTTGTTTTCAAGGATTTCTTGGAACTGTGAAATAACTTTGACACAATGACTCAAAAATGCACAATAATGCATAGACTTTTACAATGAAGCCAATACAAAAAAAACACATTCACAAAATATAAATCAAATATAAATCAAAGATAGCCTTAGTTCATTTCAAGCACTGATTCACTGCTTGTGGAAGGTTTGTATTCCCCTGTGAAATATATGTCTCATCAAATATCAAATGTTCACAAGAGTAAATGTTCAAATAGTGATCACTTTAAAGCAAATCTAAACTGATTGAAAATCTCAAAAAAATGTTTTAGCAGGGGGCAAGCCCCCCTGCACACCTCACATGGGGGTTGTACCCCATACACCCACTGCTAATTATATATACTAACTCTGAGATCACACAACAATGGGGTAATGGCAAAATTCACTTACCCCTTTGTACTGTGATCACATACAAAAAGCTGAACGAACATTTGTTCACATGAGCATTGACTTTTTTTGCACAATGAAAAAGTGTTTGCTCATATGAGTGCTCGTTTTTGAAATGCTAAACATATATGTATATACAGATTTTTAATTGGTAAAAAAAATAAAGTCTTCTGTTATAAAACATACTGAAGGAATTTGCTAGGGTTACTTATAAATTACAGAAGTTCAAATCAAATTTCTAGTCAAAAATTTTAAACATCTGGATTAGATGAAATGAGGGCTTGCAATTTAAGCACTTTGGACATTCCTGCACCAAATGTTTTACTTTCGTCATGCTTGGAACAACTGAAATACCTGATCGTCAAGGAACTGGCTTGTTTTTCTTTTGTTCTGCTTGAGCTGTAGTACTAATGCGACATAGGAACACTGTTGGGTGCAAATAATCTGCCTGTGAATATATCCAGTGAGTAATAGGAACATCCAGCCGAGACATTTGTTAGGACCAGCAGTGTATTCAGTTTTTGATCACCAGATAAGTGACTATTATCAATGTCATCAAGAGGAAAAAATAATAGAAGCATTTGTCGACACTTCCCCACTGAGATGGAATTGGCTTCCTGAAGCTCGGTAAGAAGATGACAGGGCAGGGCAGGTTTAAGAATTCTATTGTGTGGGTATGTGCATTAACAATGCATTGGCATGAATCAACATGATGCCTGTAGATGAACAAATGCATAATGAGAAAGCATAATTATTCCTTCATTATTTGCTACGGAATGAGTGGACAAGCATAAATGAGGCTACACTGCAGTATATTCTTGAACAAAATGTTCAGCTGAGCTGACAGGTTTTGCTTGTGATGACTTTTTTTGCAATGTCAGCAGCCTGCTTCAACATTCTGTAAGAAATTCATTTATTTTTCTGCATTTATATTTTAGTTTGTGACATCACATAATACGAACTAGGAATCTACATACTTACTTTCTGATTCATGATTTGATAATTATGTTCCAAACATCACCAGTAAATAATTATTGAAGATGAAGAAACCCATGCAGGCATGAAGTGGGATGGTGCTAAATGTGTGCACTTCTGGACACTGCAAATTGCCTGTGCCATATTTGCCATTTGCTTATATTTCTGTCAGTGGATTGGCAGTTTTTGACTTCTATACGACAGGGTTTCTTCCATGAATCTGCTTTCTCCCCATTCACATTACCTAGGCATTACCGGCCAGTCATTCAAATGGAAACCACATTCATGTGTCACTAAGGTTTTGCTGTTTTGTTTTATACAGAGGACACCCATCCATGAGAATTGTGCACTCACAGTTTTCCATAATTTACCCTGACAGCAATCAATATTATGGTTATGTGGATCAGGTGTCTTGCCCTGTAATACCAAAGGGCAGTGAGTCTGAAAGAATTATTCTGGTGCATCTCTCACCTTATACTTTCTGTGTCTTTGATTAAATGTCACAAGCACAGCACTTACACTGTTCCTGTTGTTGACTTATCCTGTTCTTTTCCAAAATGTGCAAAGTGCACACCCCAATGGGTACTGCTATTTACCTAGCAAGGCTCACCATTAAATACCTGTACAGAGTAGGTACCAAAAAGGACTCAGTTTACCTCACCTATCTGCCTACATACAACATTACTGGGGACTCTGGTACACTCTCAGACACTTATCATCAAATTTACAAACAAATGTATGCCTGTGTTGAGGCAGGCTATAAATTGAAAAGGTCTTGCTATGATCCGGTCCACTGCAACACAATGTAGACTACATATAGCAGGTAGCCCAGCTGATCCTCAAAACAGTTACTCCCAGAAGTGCTAATAAATACCAGCCTATGTTTCTATGCTATTTAGTATACTAATTTTCCAACATCATTTTCACTTGACATGCACTTCCCTTTTGAGAAGCATCACATATATTTATAAGTAATAAACTGAGACAATATACAGCTGCAGACATTTGTAAGCACTCAATCTTCAGATACTGCATGCAAAAAAAAAATTAAATTAAAGGACACATTTGGTAGACAGTCCTTTACCTGATTAGTGCATTGGCATCTTGTGTCTTGACTGTTTTTGACATGCTACATAGGTTCATAGATTCATAGGTTGGTACTAGGCCATCAGCCCTAGGGTTGATACAAGCTTAGCCATAAATATTCCCTGGATATTTCTTCCCACAATATTTACTTCCCTGGATCCCTGTCTAGCAGGGCGACTGAAGTGATCCCCGTGGTGAATTTCCTATCTCCCATCCAATCATCAAGGTTCCTTTTGAAGAGGGCCAAGGAGGTACTCTGCTTGATATGTATGGGCAGTCTATTCTACAGTATGGGGAGTCCCTGGGTCAGGAACCTATCCCTCCAGCATATTTTGTTCATTGTGATGACAAGGTTTAGATCCCTGGAGCATGTGAATTTGAGGGATTGGGATTTCTTTAAGGGGAGCATGTCCAACAGCTCAGGGTTTGACATGGCCTTGTATGTTAAGCAGAGATTGCCTCTGAGTAGACGATATGCCACAGAGTATAGCTGGCATTTTTTTGACGGTCAGCATAGGGCATCTGCTTTAGGACTGTGATTCTTTTAGTGAGGTATTTCTGTAGCCTTTCCAGCTGTTTCAGATGTCTTATGAGGTACATACCAAATGGGGCGTTGTACTCTATAATGGGTTTAATGAGGGATGAGTACAGTGGGACAATGACCTCTTTTTTTCTGGATGAGAAGCCCTTAGTGATGAGGTGTGCCACAGAGAAGGATTTCCTGACTGTTGTGGCAATGTGGTTATCGAAGGTGAGACCACTGTCCACCTGTGTCCGTAAGTCTGTCATCACACTTTTGGTGTTTTGTGTACTGCTGCCTATGTGGTAATTCATGGGTACATGTTTTTTCCCAAAGGGGATGACTGTACATTTCTTGGCATTAAGCTTGAGCCCATGGCTCTGGCACCAAACATCTGTTTCTGTAAGGCCCTTTTGTAGAATATCCACATCATTTGGGGAATCAATAATTGCTCCTAGTTTGCAGTCATCTGCGAACTTTGTTATCCAGAGTCCCTTAGTGTTGGCCTGTACTTCAGAGAAGTAGATGCCAAACAAGAGCGGTCCCAGGACTGAACCCTGAGGTACTCCACTTGTCACTTGTCTGGAGCTGGATTTGGAGTCAGCTACTTTTACAGTCTGGGTTCTGTCAGTAAGCCAGTTGGCAACCCATCGAGTGATGTAGGGATTTATGCCCAGCTTAGTAAGTTTATCTATGATTCCAGAGTGGAGGATGGTGTAGAAGGCCTTGGCAAGGTCCAGATAGGCTGTGTGGACCACCTTATCCTTGTCTACAGCTCCAGAGACTGATTCAAAGAAGTCAATCAGATTCAGGAGACAAGATCGGCCCTTCACAAATCCAAACTGGGTGGGTCCAGTGTTTGAAGGTCGCCAATGTCTTTGTTTTTAATTTCCATGGTAATGCGTTCCATGGTCTTGCAGATCAGGCTTGTCAGACTGATGGGATGGCAGTTCCCAGGATCCAAGGTGGATTCCCCCCTTGTGAAGAGGGATAACTGTAGCTGTGCACCACTCAGTGGGCACGAAGCCTGAGGTGAGGCTATGACTAAACATGACACCTAGGTGAGGTGACAGTTCATTTTGTAGTTCATGTAGTGCACAGCCCGGGATGTCATCTGGTCCCATGGATGCTGTATTCTTACCTTTGGAGAGTGCAGTTTCTACCTGTGTGGCCATGATTACCAGAATTTGGCAATCTTTTGGTATTGAGATGGGCCCTTTAGGGGGTAAGAGAGGGGTGAAGTTGGCACTAAATCGATCTACCAGGATATTGGCAATATCCTTGAGATCAGTATATTTAATGCCATTCTGTTGTAGCTCAGAGCATATCTGAGCATTGCCATTTAGATTCTTGACATAACTATGGAATGCCTTGTGGTTGTCTTTGGAATCTTTGGCAGTTTTATTTTTGTAACTAGCTTTGGAGGATTTTATGAGGGATCTCAGCTTCTTACTGAGGCTGGTAAGGGAGTTTTTTGCATCCTGGGATTTTCCTCTTTTCTGCAACAGTTTCTTTCTTTTGTTGTATAGTTTGTTTATGGCAGGGGACCACCAGACTGGCTTCCTTTTTTTGGAGGAGAGCATCTTGGCTCTATTTGGGATGGCACAATTCATGCATGAGTGGATGTGCTCATACAGTGCCTTAGTGTAGGATTCAGCAGTCGAACTTTCAGCTCCCATCTGCATGGGTGTCATGAAGTTTATCGCTTCAGACTTGAGTAGCATGAAGTTGGCTTTGGAGAAGTTTACCACTGGTATGGAGCATCTATCTCCCATGTTGGTAATGACCAGGTTTAGGATATTGGAGCCCCTGGTGGATTAGTTGATCCAGGTCATTGGAATTTATGAATTCCAAGAACCGTTGGGAAAAGGTGTTGGTACACAAGTAGTTTTCCCAGTTAATAGCAGGGTAGTTGAAATCACCCAGTATTTGGGTGTTTGGTTGTATCTTAATATTTTCCAGTATGTTTAGAAAGGTGTAGTGAGAATCTTGGGGCATGGTGGGGGATCTGTAGCAAGCTACAATTTGGATTGCAGTCTTACCTAGTGTTAGTTGCACCTGGAGAATTTCAGATGCATTGTGTTGGGCAACTAGCCTGGAGGTGTGAATATCCTTGGTGAATATGGAGGACACTCCTCCACCTTTAGTGTTTCTGTCTTGGTTTGGTGGCCGAAAAGTGTGGTAAGAGTTGCAGCCTGGTACTGCAGGGGTACTCTCAGGAGCCTTGAATCAAGTCTCAGTTACTGCACAGATATCGATGTTCTCCATTTTTAGGAGTGCCTCGAGAGAGTGCATTTTGTGGTTTAGACTTCTAGCATTGAGTAGCATTACCTTCAGATTTTGCATGCTTGTATCTGTTACGGTGGTGGTTTTGTCCTTTGAACCTTGCCTAAAAAAGGCACTATAGGAGTGGCAAGAGCTTTAGCCATTAACCTGAATCCCAGGGGTGACAGGTGAAGACCATCTCTGGCAAAGCATCGTGGTTTGTCGATCATGTCATCCCAGGCAGATACTGGATCCCCTTTGAATGACACCAGAAGCTTAGCCAATTGTTGAAGTCAATCATTTTGTCCTTATACTGTCTAGGGTCATACCTGCCTGGACCACATGATCTGAGAGCTCTTCCATGTCTCTTTTCATGTAGTCCAGGAAGGTACATCTCAAGTCATTCACTCCAACATGGACAATGACAGAGTCGTATTTGTACTTGTTGTGGAGTGACTTGAGTGCATGCATTATGTGGGGGATCCTGGCACCCAACAGGTAGCTGACTGTAATTTTCTCCTTGTTCAGCCTGGTGAGTGGGACATCAGTGTGTCTGACTAAAGAGTCACCTATGACTAAAGTGTTGGGTCCATTGTCTTGCCTTAGGGGCTGTTGTTGGGTGGCACACTAGTGTTGTGAGCTATGTGTCACTTTGGTTGTGACTGGTGTTTGTTTGCGTTTCAGCTTCAGAGGTCCTTGTTTCTTGGGCCTGTTAATGTTAAGGGCCTCCGCATATGTGGGTCTAGTGTTGCTATGTGTGGGTGTTGATGGTGTGAGTTTTGAAGTGTTATGTGTTGCTTGAGATGTAGTGCAGTTGTTAACCTTCTCCTCTTGATTGTCTAGCACAATCTTGGCTGGGGACAACTTTGCTTCCAGTTTGGCTATGTAAGTGCATATCTTACAGGTTGTTGTGTTGGGTGGTAGGAGGAGAGGGTTGTCTTTGTACATGAGGCAGTTGCTGCATTGCCCCAGTATGCCCAGATTCACCAGGTGGACAGGAGAAATCACCGGTAGCTGACCCTTGGACATGCCTGTTTAGGTGCTTTTTTGTAAAGTACAAGAGCTGTTTTCCCTTACCTTTGCAAGGTACTTTGCAATTATAGGCTCTTTAGTGCCTAAGATTAATTTCTCCTTATTAACAAGGAGAGTTGAGTGCTTGTATCAGTTTAAGGCTTCCTAGTGCTTTCCAGCAGGTTCTAGAGCAAGTGCTAGTCACAGGGGTTCAGATTTTAGTGCTACTACTGAGAAACCAGCTAGTTCTAAGGGAAAATTTGAAGAGCACACTTTCTGGCACCTGGAATAGTTTAACAGTAGCCCCACGGTGCTGCACCATGCAAAAAATGCGCAAACATGCGCATTTTTAAGCCAGAAAGTTGAAAGGGATAGAATTCAGCCCAAATGGCTAAAATTACAATTTCAGAGCTGGAAACCACTCCTCTTGTGTCAGACAGGCAGTACAATGCTCACCAGTCCCACTGGTAGGCAGTAGGACTTCCCTCTACCACAGCAAGGTCTGGATAGCTCTGAACACAGAAAATAAAGTCCTGAAACCAGCAAAGCCTGGGATCTGGACTATACGTGCTAGGAAAGGTGGGAAACGAGCAAACAAGATAGTTTTTTTTTTGTTTTTTTTTTGGTTAAAACAGGCTAAACAATGCAATAATACACTAAATAAACACAGACAAGGCTAACACACTTGAGTGTGTAGCCCTAAACAGTAAATACAATTAGAACTCTACAAAATTAGCAATTTGAAACTTTTTAATGAAGCAAGGCAAGTGCACAAGTGAAAAACAATTTAAGAGGCAGTAATACAGTAGAATAAGTAACTAGTTTACATATACAGAAAAGTCTATATATACAGAAAAGCAGCTAAAACACACTAAAACAATTCAGATGCAGTGCAACCTAGAGAACTTGAGTTGTAGCAATATTAAGGCAAATACAGTGCACTAAAATATACTCTATATTTCCAAAATGCTTGAGAAGCACAGTCAGAACACCAGGATTTTCAGACGATTTTTTTTTTTTTTTTTTTAAGAAAGGGAAAAAGGAGGAACAGAAGGAAAGAAACAAAGTGGTTTAGCCTTCTCAGATGTTCTCTCTGTATTAGGTAGAATGAGCTAATGACTGGGAGGAGAGTCCAAGATCAAATTTAGAATAGGGGCGGGCAACTGCAAGGCCAGCAGGTATAAAGAGAAGATGCCAGTAGAGAGGGAGGGTGGGAGAACATTACAGAAATGTTTATCACAAGTGAGCCAATAGCTATGAAATACAGCACAAGTATGCAGTATGCAATAAAATTGCTATAGATATCTAGAATAAGCAATAACTACTACAAACAAGCAAAAACAGGCTACTTATTGATATGTATCACAGATCAGCTGCTCCTCCTCAGATAGCTCTGTGTGTAATGGCTGAAACACTCAAGTTAACTTCTTAAAAGAAACTTTGATCTTTGGGTTTCTAGCCTCTTTGATAAAAATTTAACTATTTGACAGTATCCAAATCTTACTTCCCTCCCAGTAATAACTCTAGTTTACATTTCCTTATTATTTTCAGTAGGAAATAACTCTTTCTAGTCTCCCGTTTGTGTATTAAGTCTTCAATTCCTGTCCATTTCTCACCTGCCCATCAATTCTTTTCCATGTGCCCAAGCCTCTATGAAACCCTCCATGGATTCCTTCTTCAGCACCCATTCTGCCAGTCCATCCCAGTAAAGAAGTCATTTTGCAAATCCATGCTTTCTATAGTCTTCTGTATGTGCCCTCTCCTCCCCTGGTGTCATTAGTGTTCAGGGTAACTGTTTCACAATGTCCTCCACATGAACCTTTGCCACTGTATCATGTCTCTGCTGATTATGCCGAGCACAAGTGAGGAAAGATCCATGTCCTCAAGTCTCTCCCACTCTCTTCCATCACATGCATCCTTTTGGTGGTTTCACCAGAATTTCTTACAGCAGACTGATGTATTTTCCCTTGTGTGCCTTTCAAAACTGCACATACTACTCAATATGTGGCTAAATAGGGGTATGGTACATCAGAAACATTTCCTCTTTGCTTCTGGAATCGATCCCCTGAAGATGAAAATTTATCCTAACAATCTGCTGGCTGCTGTCCCTCTTGGCCCATTCTAGGTGTGATCAACCCCCGCAGATCCCTTTCAAGTTCATAGGTTCATAGGTAGGTACTAGGCTATCGATCCAAGGGCCTACGTAAGCCTAGCCAGCAAGGTTATATAGCTTACGCCACCCAAGAAAGTTCCCGAGTATAAGAAGTCTCTGGGACAGGAATCTATTCCTCCAGCATGTCCTGTTTATTGTGGTGACAAGGTTTAGGTCCCTAGAGTGTGTAGCTCAGAGGGATTGGGATTTATTTAGGTGTAGCATGTCCAACAGCTCTGGGTTTGACATTGCTTTATATGTTAGGCAGAGATCACCTCGGAGTAGGTGATATACTACGGAGTAAAGCTGGAGTTTTTTGAGGCGGTCAGTGTAGGGCATTTGTTTGAGGCCAGTAATCCACTTTGTGAGGTACTTCTGTGGCCTTTCCAGCTGCTGCAGATGTCTTGTGAGGTACATTCCAAAAGGGGTGTTGTACTCTATAATGGGTCTAATGAGTGATGAGTACAGGGGAACAATGACCTCTTTTTTCCTGGATGAGAACCCTTTTATGATGAGGTGTGCCACCTAGAAGGTCTTCCTGACTACTGTGGCGATGTGACTATCAAAGGAGAGACTACTGTCAACCTGGGTCCCAAGGTCTCTTATCACGCATTTGGTGTTAAGTAGATTTCTGCCTATGTGGTAGTTCATGGGTACAGAGTTTTTACCAAAGGGGATGACACTGCACTTTTTGGCATTGAGCTTGAGGCCATGGCTCTGACAACAGGCATCTGTCTCAGTGAGGCCCTTCTGTAAGATGTCCACATCATTTGGGGACTTGACTATGGCTCCTAGTTTGCAGTCATCTGTGAACTTCGTTAGCCAGAGGCCTTCTGTGTTAGCCTGTACTTCAGAGAAGTAGATACCAAACAGAAGAGGTCCCAGGATGGAACCCTGTGGTACTCCACTTGTCACTGCTTTGAGGTCAGATTTGGAGTCTGCAACTTTTACAGTGTGGGTTCTGTCAGTGAGCCAGTTGTCAACCCATCTTGTGACGTAGGGATTTATACCTAGTTTAGTGAGTTTAGCTATAATTCCAGTATGGGGATGGTGTCGAAAGCCTTGGGGAGGTCAAGATAGGCTGTGTGAACCACCTTACCCTCATTCATGGCTTTGGTGACTGCCTCAAAGAAGTCCATCAGGTTCAGGAGACATGATCTGCCTTTCACAAACCTGAAATGGGTGGGATCCAAAGTTTGGAGGTTACCAATGTCTTTGTTTATGCGTTTCATGATGATACGTTCCATGGCCTTGCAGACCAGGCTCATCAGGCTAATAGGTCGATAGTTCCCGGGCTCAGTGGTGGCTCTCCCTTTGTGGAGTGGGATAACTGTTGCTGTGCGCCATTCAGCGGGCACAAAGCTTGATGCAAGGCTATTATTGAACATGGTGCTTAAATGGGGAGCCAGTTCATTCTAAAGTTCATGTAAAACGCAGCCTCGGATGCTGTGTTTTTGGCTTTAGAGAGTGCAGCTTTTACCTGCGTAGTTGTGATTACAGGGACTCTGCATTCTTCTTGTATAGATATGGGCCGTTTAGGGGGTGAGAGGGGGGTAAAGTTAGCACTGAAACTATTTGCCAGGATATTGGCAATATCAGTTGGTTCTGTAATTTTCGTGCCTTTGTGCTGTAACTCAGAGCAGATCTGGGTGTTGCCATCTAGATTATTGACATAGCTATAGAATGCTTTGTGGTTGTCCTTGGATTTAGTGGCGATTTTGCTTTCATAGCTAGCTTTGGAGGATCTTATAAGGGATCTCAGCTTCATACTGAGGCAGACCAGGGAGCTCCTCCACTCATAGGATTTTACTCTCTTTTGCAACAGTTTCTTCCTTCTGTTGTACAGTTTGTTTATGGCAGGGGACCACCAGATTGGCTTCCTTTTTTGGAGGATAGCATCTTGGTTCTGTTTGGGATAGCACAATCCATGCACTCGTGTAAATGCTTATAGAGTGCATTTGTGTAGGATTCAGCAGTTGTAACTGTATTGTCCATCTACATGGGTGCCATGAAGTTCACCACTTCTGTCTTAAGAAGCATGAAGTTAGCTTTGGAGAAATTTTTTACTGTGGTTTCCTAAATGGGGGGGTGGGGGTGGGATGTGGATATCAAGGGTGATAAGCTTATGGTCAGATCGGACCAACGAGGAGTTGACTTCAGGTGTGGAATACCGGTCACTTATGTTGGTAATGACTAGGTCTAGGATATTGTTGCCCCTGTTGGGGGTGTGGATAAGTTGATTTGGGCATTGGAGTTTATGAATTCCAGAAAGCGTTGAGCTAAGGAGTTGGTACACGAGCAGTTTTTTCAGTTAATGGTGGGGTAGTTGAAGTCGCCCATTATTAGGGTGTTTGGTTGAACCCTAATATTTTCCAGTACATCAAGAAAAGAGGTGTGGGAATCCTGGGGCATGGTGGGGGATCTGTACAAGCTACAGTTTGGATTGCAGTATTGCCCAGAGTTAGCTGCACTTGGATAACCTCGGATATATTATGCTGAGCGACAAGCCTGGAGGTGTGGATATCCTTAATGAATATGGACACACCTCCGCCTTTGGTGTTTCGGTCTGGGTTACATGGCCAAAAAGTGTGGTATGAGTTGTAGCCTGGTAGTGCAGGGGTGCTCTCTGGAGCCTTGAACCAGGTCTCAGTCACTGCACAGATATCGATATTCTCCATTTTAAGGAGTGCCTCGAGTGAATGCATTTTGAGATTTAGACTTCTAGCTCTGAGTAGCATTACCCTCAATTTTTGATTGCCTGTTCCTGAATGGTGGTGAATTTGTTCTTTGAACCCTGCCTAATAAAGGCACTATAGGGGCAGCAAGAGCCTTAGCCAGTATCTAGAATCCCAGGGGCAACAGGTGCAGGCCATCTGTGGCAAAGCATCGTGGTCTGTCGACCATGTCATCCCAAGCAGACAAATACCGGATCCCCTTAGAATGACAGCAGAAGCTTAGCCAATTGTTGAAGTCAGTCATTTTGTTCTTGTACTGTGGTATCATTCTGGGTGATGGCAGAATGCTACTCAAGGCTAGGGTCATACCTGCCTGGGCTACAAGATCAGAGACCTCTTCCATGTCTCTTTTCATGTAGTCCAGGGAGGTACATCTCAGGTCATTCACACCAACATGGACAATGACAGAGTCATATTTGTACTTGTTGTGTAGTGACCTGAGTGCGTGGGTTATGTGGCAGATCCTGGCACCCGACAGGCAGCTGACAGTAACCTTCTCCTTGTTTAGCCTGGTGAGTGGGACATCAGTATGCCTGACTATAGAGTCACCTATGACTAGTGTGTTGGGTACGTTGTTTTGCCTTATTGGCTGTGGTTGAGTGGCCTTAGTTTAACCCAAGTCTGTTGCCTTAGTTTAACCCATGCCTTACCCCCCTACCAGGCTTGCTCTGGCAAGTGCAGTACATTACATTCTGCATTGAACCTCAACTGCTTCCTCTTGACTGATTTGGTCAGCTTTTTCAAAGCTTTTTTCACTCTGCCCTTTACCATCAGATAAGTCAATTTACAAACATCTGCTGCTTCCTTACACTACATGACATTTATCCATTCTCAGGTAGACTGCACCTTGTGTGCTAGCACAAGCCTTCCTGAGCCAAACCACTGCTCCAGTGCTCTCTTACTCTTTCCTTCCATCTGTCACATCCAGAGCCTGCTGCTTCACATATTCTGCTCCCTTCCAGGATCTATCACTTGTTTCCTTTTTCTCTTACTGAATGAAAAATGACAAATTAAATGCGTTAACTATATACCTGCTTGATCATTATTTTATTGATTTCACAGAGCTCATCTATAGCACTTAGTATTGATGGCTTACTCACTTATTTGACAACCAGACTGGTGGAGTGGTCCATGAGTACAGTTTCAAGGCATTGCATGGGCTACAGGCAATACACTACAATCCATTTCAGACTCATCTAATCCAATAGCTCATCTCGTCCATATAGTCACAGGATACCTATGTTTTGTTTCCTCAAAGAGAGGTGAACAGTGGCCAGACTATGGAGTCTCCCTTCCTGTCCATTCTGTTGTATGAAGTTCCCATCCTGTCTTGGTTACTCACTGCTCATCCTTTCACCTGTGCAGTCTTAGTAGCACCTGTGTGCCAAAGGTGTAACCAAAGGTCCTGCTTGACTCTATGTACTTCACTGCATCTCTGAATTCTCTTGGCTGCCTTTCATTCTTAAAGAAGTTAAAATACACAGCACTCTGCTTTTTGTGTGACTTTCTTTACAAGCTGCAGTAACTAGATCTTTCTTATCTGCTTTAGCAAGCTTGATGAATTATGTTTTAGTGATACACAAAAGTTCTCATAAAACAAAAATGTATTTAAAATGAATAGCATCAACCATGAAAGCAGTGAAGAAATTAGATTAGAATAAGCTCTTGTGCTAAGAAATAAACAGTGCAAGTCTAGTAAAACAGAGTCCTTCTATTAAATAAATGACATGCACAATGACAGATGCACACTTTATAACAGCTTTATGGGTGCATGTACTAAAAACAAAACAGCACCTATTGTATAAGCAAACATGCAGAAACTCCAAATGAAAGTTTGCAGCACAAGCAAATAAAGTCTGTGTTTTTTTTTTTCAGGAGGAATGGACAGGCAGAAAAACTTCATACTGAATCGGATAGAAGGAAGGAAGGATAAAGTAACAGACTGGGATATGAGCCCAATCTGACCAGCCAAAACTAACATTTGCATGGGAAGTTCTAACAACAGAAAGCCCAGACAAAAAATGTTGCTTCCTGAGGTCTCAAAAGACCTTTAGACTTTAATTGGAATTTCTAGTACCCCCATAACAGACACTGCTGCATGCTCATTTGTGTTTGTTTTTGTTTGTTTGTTTGTTTGTTTGTTTGTTTGTTTGTTTGTTTGTTTGTTTGTTTTTTGTAATACAGGCCTGTGACTTAACACATTAGCTTTTAAACCAACAGTCTTGGACAAATGATGTGTGGCTACAACAAAAAGTCTCCAATAAAAGCAAGAAATGCTTGACTCCAGCTACAGATATGTGACATCAGCCTCACATGTGTGATAAATACAACACATACAAATTAAGCAATAACCCACGCCTGGGTGTGGCTAATGCTGGATTTACCCATGGTTGGTGTGGTTTGGTCATGAGGGCGAAGCCCGGGTGATCTCACAACTTACTATTGCCCACAAGATACTTTACCAACCAGATAACACCCCAATACTTTCTCAACTTTTAATCCCTTATAACAATCTTACCTCCCTTCGATCTTCTTCTAAACTTATGACCAAATCTGTAAAATCCCATAACTTAGCTGGTGACTCTCTGTTCACTAATACTGTAGGTAGGACATGGAATCTGCTACCCACTGATATCACTCTAACCTCCTCCTTACCACTCTTCAAACAAAAAATCAAGCAGTACTTCCAAAACCACTGGCTTTGTTCCTGCAGGACTCCTGACTAACCTTCTGCACTCCCCCTACTCAACTATAACTTTATTCATTGATTAATACCTATACATACTATTTCTTTTTTCTTGCCCTGTTGCTCTCCTCTTATGCTCTGACTCACTCCTCCTTTTCTCTCCACCACCCTCTCTTCCATCTTCCTACCTCGTCTCCTTACTTGACTACTGTTTCTCACTCTTTTCCTCTCTTGTATTACTACATTAATTCCTTTACATCTCCTGCTTTACCTCTTTCTCTTTGACAGATTATTGAAAACTAATAGCTAATCTTTAGCTTTTTAATGTTCACTTCTACTGACCTAGTACAATTTTTGCAATTATGCTTCTACTACCTAGTAAAACTTTTGTAAGTGCCCTAGGTTTTTGTTGTTCTTATGACTAAATGTATATTCTTATTGTGCTTAAATTTTTTATTAATATGTCTCTTTGTATTGAATTATGTGTGGAGCTTTTCTCCCCGGGCCTCTACTGAAAATGGACATGTATCCAGCTAGACTAGCCTGGTTAACAAATGTAAAATAAATAAATAAAATAAATAAATTTTTCCTTTGTATATTCTCAACGGGCACGTTGGTTGGGCTGGCTAATCAACGTGCTTGTTTTACAATGTTACCAGCCAGTCATTGTATAATTATCAATAACAACTGCAGGAAAAAAGCAACAAATATGCGATGGTCAGGAAGTACAGGACAAGAGCAACGTTTGTACACCTTCAGCAGCATGTGCAACACTAGGAAAATTATGTGACAACTGCAGGAAATGTGTAACACCAGCAAATTGTCTGTTGGAGCCATAAAATGGGTAATACTGAAACACATCTGCAATAGAAGTAAAAAAAATGAATAAAAGCACTACCCCAGTGATGCATCTGTGAAAGCTGCAATAAATGCATGCTTAAGAGCTACCACTTCCTGCTGTTCAACAGAATGCCAGCTAGATAGTATCCCTTTATGAAGCCCTGTCATTTAGAAATGCAAAGGGTTGTAAACATCCCATGATGTGCAGTGAACCAATAACACACAATGTTCTCTCTCTCTTTCTTCTATTTAATGTGCTCTCTTTCCCATTATATACTCCTGCTACTTCCCATCAGGGTTCCTATTAGAACACCGAAAGCTTAAAATAGTGAACGACCTAAAGGTTGGAAATGCCGGATCTCAATCTGCTTTTTGTGAGATCGCAGTACAGTGAGGACTGGAATATTTGCCCTTTCCTCACTATAGTGTGATCTCTGAGTTTGTATATATATATATATATATATATATATATATATATATATATATATATATATATATTTAGCGGGGGGTATGGGGGAACCCCCACAATAGCATGTTTGAGGTCCTGCTTTTTTGACCTTTAGGTCGTTCGCATTTTTGGATTTTCGTTTATGTAATACAGACCCTTCCCATCGTGCACCATGTACTGTCAAAATCATTCAGTATGTATTCCTGCATACACTACAGCCATTGCACTGAACATGGATTTTTCACACATGCACTAAAATATTTAATCATCATGTTTTCATACTAGTATTCCAGGTCATTCCTTCAACAGTTATTAGAACCTAAAAGAACTTCCAGCTTACAAACTGGTGGCTCACTGTTGGTTACACTTCTCCTATGGGACAGCTTAGGATGAATGTGAATTTATGCTGCTTGCACTGCTGTTTCAACAAGCCTTGGTATGGGGTAATACCTTCCTCAGGTACGCTGAACTTGTAGCTTTTAATCCTGACCAGTGGAATGCCTGCAACTCCTTTTTCTCATGAGGATAACATTCTGTCTATGCCCTAGTATTAGTGCATTTCCTATTTATTTATTTATTGGCATTTGATTACCTGGAAAGTCTGACTCGGTAGTGGAGGCCTGGGGAGAAAAACCCCAAAGAATTACAAAATATTTTAAGAACAATAATTATACTGTGGCGACCCCTAACGAGAGCAGCCAAAAGAAGAAGAAAGAAGAAGAATTGTACGAGTTTCAAAAATAATAGAAAGACATCTACAGTTTAAATAATTACACCAAAATAGACATAATATGAAAACATTCATTAAGAATAGATGCAAGTTATATGGCAATGAATTAATATTTAGAAGAAATTTTACCCAGCTTATAGAGAAGTTAAAGGTAAGTTAATATAATACAGACAGGCAGTCCAATATGAAGCGATGGAAAATCAGGCTTATGGTATATTTAGAGAGAGAAAGCCAAGGAAAAGAAATCGATAGAAGTAAGGAAGTGAGTGAAGAAGGGAGATAATCGAGGTGTGAGGTATGAATAGGTATTTGTCCACATTTAGGGATATAGTTTATCCTGTTTTGAACAAGACCAGAGGCAGAGTTTGGCTAGGAAGACTTTTAGAATTTTTTTGAAAGATGGAAGGGAGGGTATTAACCTGATGGATACAGGTAAGCAGTTCCTGGCCTTAGCAACATGGTACAAGTATAGACTATGCCCAGCAGATTTCATAGGTTTAAGGACAGGCATGAGTTTTTCTTCATTGGATCGTAATGGCCCACTTGTACCATAGCTGTGTAGAATGGTATTAAGTTCTGGTTAAATAAATGGATGCTGGATATTTTTATAGGTAGTAAAAAGATGCGTATATGTTATTTAATGGAGTTGTTCTAATCAATTTAGTCTTGTAGTGCTATACACTGGTGGGATCTGAAAGGGTTATCTGTTGCGAATTTAACAACTTTGCTATAGCATTGTTCAAGTTTTGATTTTTGTGATGCCTGGAGGTTAGTAAGGATGAGTACGCTAAAAAGTAGCATGGAGATGAGATAAGTAGTGGCAAGTGCAGTTTTAATTGCATTGGTAAGAAAGTTTTTGGCTGTAAATCCAAAACAAGAACCTAGAGATGCACAATAAAGCTCCCAGTCAGCGAGGAAATTGTCAAATGTACCACATGTTTTTCAACAGCATAAACACTCAGAGTCAATTAAAATCACACTTTTATTGAAATCACCAGCATTAACGTTCAGAACATACGTTTTCATTTTGTCACTTCATCAGATGTGGGTTTTGATGTCTTCAACTCCAAGATCTTTTGGCTTGCTTGTAGATAAGACTTTGTATTATCAAGCTATCGCCCTTCCACACTCACGACGTTTGAGTTTTTCTCATTAATGTAGTATATACTGGAAACCACCACCACGTAAGGAGAATATTTCTTTATTAAAACAACAGAGTAAGCGCTTTCGCGTGCATCCACAAAGGCACGCTTCTTCAGATGGAATCTGAAGAAGCGTGCCTTTGTGGATGCACGCGAAAGCGCTTACTCTGTTGTTTTAATAAAGAAATATTCTCCTTACGTGGTGGTGGTTTCCAGTATATACTACATTCCTCGTTCCTGCTCTGGAAACACCTTTAAGGGTCAGGTTTGCTGCTATTTACGAGTTTTTCTCATTAATGCTGTATTTGGGTGATCATTCTGAAGAGCATAGTTTTTGGCTCTGTAAAGCATCCCCTAGTTTTTGATGAGTTTTTCTTATGCAATTTTGTATGTGAAGGTCAAATTTAAGATTATCATCTACTATAATCCCTTATAAATTTGCTATGAGAAGTGATTCCAATGGTTGTATTATCAAGAGAGAACTTTAAAGTTCTTGTCATAAGAAAGATATTTGGAAAAAAAGCATAGTTTGAGTTTTTTTTTTTTTTTTTTTTTTTTTGGCGGGGGGGGGGGGGTAAGAATGAGTTGTAACTTGAAAAGCCATGCTTCAGTAGCTGATAAAGCTTTCTGAGTATTTTTTGGAGGTGGGCCATGTTGTCTCATGTGCAAATGAGTATGGAGTCATCTGCATACTCAAACCTTCTTTAAGTCCCACATCTCCCCAGAGTGTTTATACTCCAAGTTCCTTTCAACAAAATGAGTGCCATTCGCATTCTCAGAGTCAATGACTATACCAATAATTCAACAAAATGAAATTTAAAATAGGCGTCAGAGCTTGTAGCCACTGCAAAAAACAACAATTCTCTCAATGATCACAGGTAATATAATTCAACAGTTACAACTGCTGCACCAGATCACAAAGGTGAATATATATCTATTTGTTTGCAGGTACTCTTCTGTGTACATACTGTATGAAGTTTACATCTGTATACTGACACTTATAGCATGCATGTCAAAGGAAAAATAAACTGCCTGTGAAATTACTGAAATAAACATTTTATATCACACTTATGCTTACATACTACATACTAGACTTTCCTCTAGCGATCAGTTGCATGCACAAATATTAATACGTACAAATCACTTCCTGTCAATAAATAAACATAGACAGAAAAGCAACAGCAAGATACAAGTGCTGTACGTGCTGTATTTTCAAACATGGAGACCACACTTCCGAATGCATCCTTTGCAAAAAGACAGGCGGAGAGAGCAAAAAGTGTTGGAATAAACTACGTATGGATCACACTTCTTCCAATGTCTCACAGCACGCTCCCTATTAAAGTCAAAATACACCAAGGCTAGAACATGGAAACTAAGCAGTGTACAGATGACTCAAGTAATGTCAGCAGAAGGCCTGCAGGATGGGGTTCACAGTGTCTTACACTGGCAACCCGACTTGGGAGGAGGAAGGACCACCTCTTAGAAGCAATTAAGAATGGCCCTAGCAAAACCAGTTCTAGCTCAGGAGTTTCCATCCAAATTGTAGTATTTGGTGAATGTATGCACAGAAGTCCAGCTAGCTGCCTCAAGAATAGAGTTAGTATCCAAACCCTTGAAAAAAGCACCAGAAAAAGCCACCATTCTAGGAGAATGAGCCTTAACAGAATAAGAAAAGCTCTTACCATAAAATAAATAAGAAAAAGAAATAGATTTTCAGATCCAAGAAGAAATATTTTGCTTTTATACAACTAATTCCAAGGACCTGGGATGAAAGGAAACAAAGAGCTGATCAGATTTTCTGATAGTCTTAGACTTATCCAGGTAAAATCTGAGTTGTCTATGCACATCCAATGTGTGCAGCACCTTCCACTTTGGAGATTGTGGAGAAGGGAAAAAGTGGAGAAATGAATACACTGATTAAGGGACAACTCATTCATCACCTTGGTCATAAAAGAAGGATTAGTACACAAGGGCACCGTTAGAGACTGAAGCTCAGACACTCATATAGCAGAAGTAAGGACTAACAAAAGAACAGTCTTCCGTGAGCAATGTTACAAGGAAGCTGAAGCTGTAGCTCAAAAAGAGCAGGAGTAAGTTTTTCCAAAACAAAATGAAGACCCCAGGGAGGAGGAGGAACAAGCTTCCTGGGAGGCCTAATATGAAGGATGTATTTTTGGAGTTGCTTAACCTCAAAATTAAGAAGCTAAAGGAGGACAAAAAGGCAGACAAGAAGAGACCACTAATAAGTGGGCCTTAATAGAATAATACACCAACCCGGCATTGAGCAAGTTCACACAAGTAAGCGAGACCAAAGGAATATCCATAGAATGTGGATCCAGGTTACGGGAAAGACACCAAACAGAAAACCTCTTCCATTTGGATAAATAGGATTTTCTAGTATTGTATTTCCTGGCCACCTGCAGGACCCTAAGCCCACCCTCAGAAAAGAAGGTGTCTATGTGGAAGCAAAATACAATCACTTGTAGTGTCAGTTGAAGAGTAGACAGGTGGGGATGAATGAAAGTTCCTTTGTTTTGTGTGAGTAGGTACACTTGTGAGGTAACTTGTGATGATTGCCCTTGGCTAAAAGCAGAACAGCTTCTGAGGCACTGAAGTCTGAGTAGACTTAGTAGAAGGAGCCCAGTTGCTAGCCTTTTTACCCTTAGGAGGAGGGCTAGATTGCCTGCGAACAAAGGCTGACTTTTTGGGTACTAGTTTCTATGAAATTTAGGTACATCAGAAACAAACACATTTACATTCATGTAAAGCCTTGCCCTTATCCTGAAGGGACTTAAACATAGTAGCAGCAGCTTTATTAAACAAGTGTTTATTATCAAGAGAGGAATCCATCAACTTAGCCTTAATATCATCAGGTAAAGGTTGAAGCTGAAGCCAAGAATACTTCTTCATCACTAACCCAAATGCAGCAGCCCTAGAGGAAGCATCTGCTACATCATTACTACACCTGATGGAATGATGAGCCACCTGGGAGGAAGTCCCTAACAGGGAAAGAGCAGAAGTTTTACCCTCATAGTCTGGAGGGGGCTTGTCAGAAGCTACAGACACCACCAAGGGGTCAGCAGAAGGGCACTTGTACAAACATTTACAGTCCTCAGGCACCCTATAGAATGAATCAGGTTTCCTGGGAGCATGAGGCTGAGAATCTGGAGCCTTAGAAGCATTGTAAAATGCATCCAACAAGGCAGACAAAACAGGAGGAACAGCAGAAGGTTTAGGAAACTCCATCTGCAGCAACTCATGGTATCTTTTATGTACCTCCGAAACCTGAGCACAATCCAGTTTATAGAACTCCATCATCCTGGAGATTGTGTCCCCAAAAGAAATCTCTTCAAAGGGAGTATCAGGACTGGTAGATTTCTCTTAAGCTGATCCATAGTTCAAAGGAGAGGGAATCTAATAAGAGTAAGCAAGGCATTCCTCATCTGAATCTAGCTCCTTCTCAGAAGAATCCTGTTCCCTGGGTCATTTTAGGGGAGTGGAGGACTATAGGGGGTTGGAACAGAAACTCCCTGAGGAGGTATCAATGCCATCAAAGCACAAAACAAACACTGAGTGAAAGCCTGCCATTCACTATTTGGATACTTGGGAGCAGGAGAAATATGTTTAGTCTTTTGCTTATTCTTCAGTGGGACATCCACCTTATAAAATTTTGAAGGCTCTGACTGACCCAGGACAGCATTCAATGATGGTAGTAGAGAGTTCTTTGACTGAAATTTGAGGAATGCCCATAGGCCACTTGGAGATAGTCAGCCATGGTTCTTCCTGAATGTCTGAAATGGATGTCTGCAATACATCCTCGGATGTGTTTAAAGACAGATCCCTGCTGGCCTCCAACCCGGTCACAGCAGAGGAATTCAATGACAAAGCCAGGCAAACCTCTAGGCATTTACTTGCTTCAGGAGAGATGTCCATTGGAGGCTGAACAGCAGAAGATTCCAGGCTATGCTTTTTGGCCTTCTTCACTGATGGCTGTCCCTCAGAGGAGGAAGCGCCCTCCATCATGTCTTTCTCAATCGGCTTTAGACACTGATTTTTCAAGACAGAGCATGAAAGAAGATAGTCTACTACAAAGGGTTTTAGGTACAAAAGCCTGACGTATAAAGCCATGCCCAACCCAGAATTAATGGACATGCTGCACCTCAGAAAATCCAAATCCCATCTAGCTACGCGCTCAAGAGACTTGAACCTCAGCACTGAAATAAATAGGACATGCTGGAGGGACAGATTCATAACCCAGAGGCTCCCTTCACTCTGGAATAAAATCCCAGTCCAGGTTAGGCAGAGTCCCTCATTGACTCTCTTCAAGAGGAATCTTGATGAGTGGATGGGAGATCGTAGGTTTACCCCGGGTATCACTTCTGTGTCACTGTTAGAGAGAGGCACAGTATACTAACCTCGAAAAAGGGCATAGCAAAATAAATTTAAAATGGGTGGCGAAAGCCAAACACATTCTGGCTAGGCTTATAAATGCCCTAGGGCAGATAGCCTAGTATGAACCTATGAACCTATGAACCTATAAATAGAACAGGACGTTTAGTTGTGAGAGGCACCTAAGCAAAAAAGACACTGGTTGTGGTGGTCTTTTTTGGGAATTTGTCTCCCACACTAGCATTTACCCTTCTTGGATGACATGAAACCCCACAAGCAACAATAAAAAAGGGTAAGTAAAAAAGAACACCAACAGGGCACTTATCTGCAAAGGCTTGGTGAAGCAGCAATGGAGTGAGCATTTGTACCGATGATCAAGCGGTGTTGTTTGGACTGGCAGCAAAGAAGTTCTGAGGATGGTACATCTGGATGTCTCCTTTATGGCCTACACTATGCAAGGAGCATATGTGTGATGCATGGCATACCTTAAAGCAACCTAAAGGCTTTGATATACTGGCCAGATGTCTGCTCGCCATTGGCAGTGATCCCTAATGTAATGAATACGGAAACAGTGAAATGGAAGGATATCTGTGTTCATAGGCCATGCACTTAAACTTAAACATGTAGTTTCAGTGGTTCTACAGTATGTCTCAAATAAAGCTGGAAGTTGCCTAGTTATGAACATACATTATATAGTGAAGTAAGCAGTAAAATGCAGTGCATAACATGGTGCAGTGTTAGAAATACTAACAGAGAAAAGCAAATTGAATTGTGTTTCTTTCGTGAAGAAGATGATGTATAGATGCTGAACCAGAGGACTGTCAGCAGCACACGAGAAAACATCTTTGAGACAGCAATTACATATGCTAAAGCAACAAGTCAAGACTAACTTACAGAGGGAAAGCTTTCACTAAATACCTTAGCATGTCCTTCTCCTTTAAGGGCACACAAATGGATAGGATGAGGCACAAAGTAAACAGAGCACAGTAGATGACTTGTATAATTGACAGAGAAAGAACCTACATCTGTCACTTCACATGCTTTTACATTTCAAAGTTTCATAGTCAAGTACTAACCTAGAGGCCCTTATGGGCCATTATGATCCCAGCTAATTTCCCATTCAAAGGGGAGAATCAAATCCTGCACCTTGTGCCTGCGAGTTAAGCACCTTAACCATTACACCAACCAGCAATCGCAAAATACTAAGCAATCGGCCTGAAAACTACTACAAGCCTAACACAATAACCATGGTCAGAATCAAATCATTTACCATTTGAGTTTGAGGTGGAGAACTAAACCATTATGCCAAACCAGCCCTGTAAAGGCTCACGCATTCTCCACTGCCATATATTTAAAGAGCAACCTTTAGGTTGCTTTAAGGTATGCCATGCATCACACATATGCTCCTTGCATAGTGTAGGCCATAAAGGAGACATCCAGATGTACCATCCTCAGAACTTCTTTGTTGCCAGAGTGTGCGATAGGGACCTTAGGGTTAGGGAGCAGGTAAGGTGAGTGTGCGATAGGGACTTTAGGGTTAGGGAGTGGGCAAGGTGAGTGTGCGATAGGGACTTTAGGGTTAGGGAGCGGGTAAGGTGCATGTGCGATAGTTAGGTACATCAGGTTAGGGAGCGGGTAAGGTGAGTGTGCGGTAGTTACAGACCTTAGGGTTAGGGTTGGGTTAAGGTAAGTGGATAGCTAGAAGTGTATGTATGGTTTATTGTAGGATTTTGTGAAATGTATGTTTGTGGATTATTTATTTTGGTGTGCTTGTGTTGTGTGTATGTTTGTCGGAACAGCAAATTTTTATCCTGGGAAAAATTTGCTATTCTGAGTGTTCAATGTTATAGTCTTTTGATCGAAATGGTTCGATATTATAACATTCAAAGTTTTAAGACTTCAATGTTATAATATAGACCCAAAATTCATGCCCATATGGACACAATGAATACCATGACCTATGTGTGTAACAGGAACTTGTGCTTGAAGTGGAGGCAATGACTAGCAACCCAGATGTGAAAAAGGAGGAGGAGCTTGTATCATACTGGATGGAGTAAAAACTGTGACCGTTTCCAAATATGGCCAAAAGCAAGAATGGGCACTGACATAATAAAGCAATGAAACTAAGTGATGAAGAAAATATCATATTGTTACATCCAGAAAACGCTGGTATATAATGAAGTGGGTAATGCTTCTACATGTCCTTGCCTTCCATGTTCCACAAAGTATCAACCATGAGGATGCATCCAAGCACAGAACCCCAACTCATTCATGATTAGATTGCACATGCTCTCTGTCTGTGCCAATGGGGCCCCGAGCTGCTATTCAAACTTGGGTTAGCAGGGCCATTGTTATGACTTTATCCCTCTATGTCATTGTCACAGACTTAACATTTGCA